>NC_045957.1:114858814-115008732 GCF_010909765.2 Amblyraja radiata
CCCATTTCTCCAGGGATGCTGCCTAAACCTCTGACTTCCTCTGGGATTTTGTGTCCATTACACTAATAAATTTATATGATAGAATTTAAAATTCTATTGTGTAGGAAGGAACTGCAGATGCTGGTTTATACCAAAGATAGGCACAAAGTACTGGAATACTAACTCTGTGGGTCAGGCAGCATCTCTGGTGAAAAAGGAATAGGTGATGTTTTGGGTCTGAACCTTGAAGAAGGAACTAGGAATCTGAAGAAGGGTTCCGACCCGAAACGTCACCCATCCCTTTTCTCCAGAGATAGTCATAGAGTGATACAGTGTGGAAGTAAGCCCTTTGGCAAAACTCGCCCACACCGGCCAACAATGTCCCAGCTAACCTAGTCCCACTTGCCTGTGCTTGGTCCGTAACCATACCAAATCTGACCAATCCATGTACCTGTCCAACTGTTTCTTAAACGATGGGATAGTCCCAGCCTCAACTACTTCCTCTGGCAGCTTGTTCCATACACCCACCACCCTCTGTGTGAAAAGGTTACCCCTCGGATTCATATTACATTTTTTCCCCTTCACCTTGAACCTTTGTCCACTGGTCCTCGATTCCCCTATGCTGGGTAAAAGACTCTGTGCATCTACCCGATTTATTCCTCTCATGATTTTGTACACCTCTATAAGATCTCCCCTCATCCTCCTACGCCCCATGGAATAGAGACCCAGCCTAAACCTCTCACAATAGCTCACACCCTCTAGTCCTGGCAACATCATCGTAAATTTTTTCTGAACCCTTTCAACCTTGACAATATCTATCTTAACTTGCTCAAACTTGGCCAAAATGCCAAAAGCCTTTTTATCTGCGACTCGGCCTTCTAGGAACCATGCACCTGTACTCCTAGATCACTCTGCTCTACAAAACTACCCAGAGGCCTACCATTCACTGTGTAGGTCCTGCCCTTGTTCGACGTCCTAAAATGCACCACCTGTGCAATGCGTGGGTTTTCTCCAGGATGGCCTGTTTCATCCCACACTCCAAAGACGTACAGGTTTGCAGGTTAATTGGCTTGGTATAATTGTAAATTGTCCCTGGTGGGTGTAGGATAGTGTTAGTGTTTGTGTGCAGGGATCACTGGTCGGCGCGGACTCGGTGGGCTGAAGGCCGTGTTTCCGCTCTGTATCTCTAAACTAAACTAAAAGTAAACAAAGATCAGCGGCTGGATCTGTGAACTAAGACATCCCACACTCTTCCAGGAACTAAGCCAAAAATATTTTCCCACCCTCCATTTAATGACATCACCCACTTAGCTGCCATTTCATCATGAAGTCCTCTGCACGGCTCAGTTAAATTCTCGAAGGACGTCAGTCTGAAAAATAAGTCATGGAATTCACCAAAAAAAAGGCTATCTTATGTTTAGGTTCAGCAAAAAAGCGTAGACTTGAAATTGAGAAGCAGCTATGAGTCAGCGGTAGAGTTGCTGCCTCACAGCGCCAGAGATCCGGTTTCAACCCTGATCTCGGACGTTGTCTGTACGGAGTTTGTACGTTCTCCCCGCGACCCGCGTGGGTTTTCCCCGGATGCTCCGGTTTCCTCCCACACTCCCAAAAGACGTACAGGTTTGTATGTTAATTGGCTTCGGTAAAAATTGTAAATTGTCCCTGGTGTGTGTAGAATAGTGTTGGTGTGTGGGGTGATCACTGGCCGGCGCGGACCCAGTGGCCGAAGGGCCTGTTTCCACGCTGTACCACTAAAGTCTAAAGAAATTCAGTACGAAAATACTGTGCTACAACAATTTAAAAGCACAATGCCAAAAGTCAGTCCCCTTTAAAGAGAGTCTCTGAGACTTTCTCACATCAGTTAAAGCGACTACGCATAAATAAATAAATAAATAAATAAAACATCTGGGCAGACAAGGGATATTTTTACTGTGTGGACAGCTTGCTGCTCAACAGCAAGCCAGATAAGGGAAGATTGGCTCAGCCATTATATGTTGGAAGTATTAATAACACAGACGGACATGGAATCAATCATCTCTACGGTGCAGACACTCCATGTTCCCACGAATGCTGTCACACTGACTTTAAACCATGTTCACTGTAAAGGGATCACTCTGAACATCGGCTGATGGAAGTGGTCCCAATCCATCGGAACCTAGAAACATAGAAAATAGGTGCAGGAGTAGGCCATTTGGCCCTTCGAGCCTGCACCGCCATTCAATATGATCATGGCTGATCATCCAACTCCGTATCCTGTACCTGCCTTCTCTCCATACCCCCTGATCCCTTTAGCCACAAGGGCCACATCTAACTCCCTCTTAACTATAGCCAATGCACTGGCCTCAACTACCATCTGTGGCAGAGAATAGTAAGAGTAAACGAGAACTTACCAGTTTGAAGTTTGATCTTTATTTTATGAGGAGGAACGTTGAGGGAATACGTGAAGAACCCCGCTAGGACGCATGCGTGTCATTCTTCAAAGCAGCGGTGTGAAATCACAGATAACTGTAATGACTAAACATAGTAAGATTAGACAACAGATACCAGTTCAGACTATGATCAGGGGTGGGAGCGGAGGGCACGTATTCCCTCAACGTTCCTCCTCATAAAATAAAGATCAAACTTCAAACTGGTAAGTTCTCGTTTAATCTTACTCTTTTACTTCGGAGTCACGTGAGTGACTACGTGAAGATTTTAAAGCTCTGTGATTTCATGCCGTGGAACGAGTCCATGCATCACATCTGCCTTGATTTTTGGGGAGAATAGAGTTAACATCATTAGACATCAATACGATATTGAAATCCAACAGTAAAAATATTAACACCAATTATTGCCCCTATTTATGGGTATATTATAGTACAGAACTTAAATTTGTTTCTGCAAATGTTCCAGGTTCAATGACTGGTTTGTTATAAAGTCGTTGGAAAATTCCTCCGTTGACCATCCTGCTGTCTTGAGGATTAGGTCCATTGGTACGTCCAACGTCATAGCTGCCAATGTAGCTGCAGCCCTGGTGGAGAGAGATTTGAAATGCTAGTGTCCACTCCAGCCTATTTAGGACTTGTTTTAGCCATCTAGAGATGGTCTGGACTGTCACTGTTTTGAATGACTGTTAGTAGCTGATTAAAGTGACATTTCTTCCCTCTGATGATCTTAGTATACTTCATGTATGATAGTAAGTGAGTTATAATACAGAGACGACCATCTGTAGGGTAGGCTCTGAATTCTGTTTTTTAGGCGTGTTGACCCCTGTCTGTTCTGTATGACTATTACACTGATGTAACCCTTAAATTCCAGATGAATTATCATGTTGTCCAACCTTATTTTCTGTGGTGACTGGACCCTTTGTGGCGTGACCAGGACCATCAGCATGACTGTTTTCATAGTCAGTTTCCGTAGGAACAGAGCTGTAGCTGGAGACCAGTTTCTTAACATGGTCAGTATAATGCTCACACCTATATTTGGGAGTACCTGGTTCTTGGGGACTAATTTTTAAAATGCCCCTTATGAGTTTAGTTACCAGGGTTTGTCCCAACAGAATGCCGCTCTCTACCTTCGACAGGTATGTTGACAGAGCACTTCTGGCGCAGTTGATGGCACTATGACTGAGCCTCTCACCGTAATGGAGGCTTGCCAGAAATTCCAGAACAGACGGGATGTTCATAGATCTGTGGGTGATGATTATTGTTGTGACAGTACTTCCCATTATTAGATGATACCAAGTACTGATGTTTGGGTGGACTGTCTGTGACCCGCTGAAATAATTCCGCATTCGGTCCGTCAGTCCCAGGTGTAGAAGAGGTGCTTACAACGCTAAATAAATAGGTTAATATATAATAGTGACATGGATAACTCCCCTTGTTGCGGGAAGACCCAGTAAGTTAGGTCTATGATGGATGGTGATGTATGGTTCTGACCCATGTTGATATCACCAGGACCCATGGTTGCGTAGGGCAATCAGGTATTATCAAAATTCGATAAGTGGAGTCTATAGTTTCTTCCTAAATACCCGACTGATGAGGCAAAGGGAGGGATGCATAAAGGATCCCCCAATCAGCGAAGATACATCTGAACCACTGCCCCAGGTTCTGGCTCCCAAGAACATAATTTGATAACTGGTAAGAGCATGGATGTGAATAGGTCGTTATCTGGTGTTCCATACCGGCTGTTCCAGCAATACATATTTTATCCAACATCCATACAGTGTTTTTAGACTTAGCGTGACCTGTTGTCTGCCACTAAATTCAGTTTCCCTGGTAGTTGGAAGCTGATATCCAATCTCTATCTGGATACGCTATTAATCCAGATTAATAGAGACAGTAACTCTAAGACTATTGCCTCCATCACAGTGAGGAGGTGTTTGGTGAACTCACTGTGGTGGATGTTAGTTTGTGTTTATTGTGTGCTGCTAGTATTACATGTATGGCTGCAGGCAACAACATCTCGTTCAGACCGAAAGGTCTGATTGACAATAAAGGATTCAATTCAATTCAATTCACAAATAGTGTTGGCCAGATAGTCAAATGGTGTCGATATGTTTCTACCCATATGGTTGACATATGCTACCCCGGTGGTGTTGTCAATTTGTAGACTAACATACTGGTGATATAACCCAAAACAATATGACTTAAAGCCATGACTAGCTCTCACTTCCCCAGGTATATATGCCCAACGTTAGTAGTGATGCCTCCTGAGCATTCCATCTCCCCCTCAGCTGGAGATGGAATTAGTAGCATCCCAATCCAAGGCCCATCAGTATGTGGTTCCATAGACGGGTAACTGAGTTTGGTTAGGAACAATGCCTAATGTATGTTCCACCATTTTTGTACCATAGTGGCCTCTGTTGGTTGCTTCATTCGTCTGTCAGAATGAACCCCACATAATTTCTTGAGTGACGCGTGTTACGCTCTGTACTATGATTATGTAAAGGTCCGATATCATGTGGCTGTCACACAGCCCCTAATGCCAATTATTCTACTACCAGTCTGATGGATGGTTTAGTTCCCTGCAAGCTTCCATAAAGGCTGTACCCTTTCTTACGGCAAAGTCACTGCCATGTGAACTGTGTTAACGGTGGACCGCAGACAATCTGTTGTGTTAAATACATCTGTGGGCTCCTCCAATGAGTACTATATAGCAAGCATATTTTAATACCATGCTTGCCTTGTAGTACCCTAGGATCAATACCTTAGTTGCACCAAAGGTTCCCATCTGTAATGAATATAAAGTACGAAGTATTCAAATTAGTCAATCTAAGATGAAGTGACAACCACCTCTAAATTATGAGAAGGATATTTAGGACACAAATTCCTGTGATACGTGTTGGATGTCCTCCATAACTCCTATAATATATGGGTACTGTAGTTCAGTATGCGCTTTAGTTGATTCTTACCCGTTAAGCATGAACATTCAATTCGGTACATGCTGAACTGGAGGATAATGGAATGAATAATTCTAAGGTATACCCTTATAACTCTGAATTTTAAGTGTCGGTAGAATAATTCTATGCATACAGATGGATCTGTTATCTCCCACCAACCTCCCTGGTTACTATTAGTAGGTGTGTTACTATTTCGGCATCCTCCGTGGTCGTTGAGGCGCCGGTGTCTGATGAGGGTAGCACATTTCCCAGGAAGTAGTTTTTAAGACGTTCCTTAATGTGCCCCAGAGTTCCCTCTATGTGAAGTTCTTTCCCTGTTAAGATAAGATGCCTCCAAATTTTAATATTGGAGGTTGGGAGGTTCCAGGTTAGCATATAAGGCCAGTGCATCCTGGTGATCTAGTGTCATGTCTTTTGTTTATAGTGCGGCCGATCTCGGCCCGCTGTTAGGATTTAGAACTTTCTTTCGTTTCAATTCCCTGCCCTACCATGTTTTGGTTGTTACTGGGAACATTCAGGTTTTGCAGTTCCCTGATGGTAAGTGTCTTCCCATAGGTTATCTGCACCCTAAGTGTACTAGGGGTATGTTCTGCTCCCCTGTTCAAGTGCAGCCCAAAATTGACCCCCTATACTCCCCTCTGATGAGGGAGAACACTGTGCAGCCCTAGAAGAGGTACTGCTTTAGGACTTACTAGCTGCCCCTCTGTGACTAGTCTCCATCTCATGGAGCTGCCACTTACCTGCTCCAACAGCCGCTCCAGCTGGTCCCGATGCTCTCGGGCACCCAACCGGCTCCAATGCACATGATCACTGGCCATCGCGGCTGCTCCTGAAGCCGTTACTCCTGAGGCTGCTCCTACTCCAGTTCCGGCAGCCAGCCCAGGATTGACTCTCGGTGTTCCCCTCTGATGAGTGAGAAACTCTGTGCTGCCCCACAAGGAGTACTGCTGTGGGCTTGTTAGTTGCCCACTGTGGCTTTGCCCCTTTGGAGTATTTCCACTCTGCAGCCCCACAAGGAGTACTGCTCCTGCAGCCGGTCCAACTGGCTCCATTGCTCTCGGGCACTGGCCGCTCCCGTCTGCTCTTTATTCTGCATGCTGCAGCCGCTACAACCATCCCCGGTGCTCACGGGCACTGGCCGCTCACGGCTGCTCGTCATGCTGCAGCCGCTCCAACCGACCCCGGTGCTCACGGGCACTGGTCGCTCGCGGCTGCTTAGTATCTCCTCCAGCCGCTCAAACCGACTCCCATGCACACGGGCACTGGTCGCTCGCGGCTGCTCCTCTCCCGACCGGCCGGGCCGGCGCGGGAGCGAAGTCGGGCACAGCTGTTCCCATTACGGGAGATCAGCGTGGCGTTTGCTGCTGCTGCCGGCTGCCCGCAATTCTGCGGTTCTCCCCCGCCAGCTTTCCCGCAGCCTTCGTGGATCCGGTCCATGTCTCCACCTACAAGGTAAGTGGAAGGAACGCAGAGTCTCCTTACCTGCTGTTCCCGGCTTTCAAATTTTGCCGCTAAGGGGAACGTCGTTCCCCCTTGCTGTGACTTGTTGCAATGCGTGTAGCGACATGACACGCATGCGTCCTAGCGGGGTTCTTCACGTAGTCACTCACGTGACTCCGAAGTAAAATTCCACAGATTCACCACTCGCTGCGTAAAAAATGATTTTCTCATCTCGGTCCTAAAAGACTTCCCCCTTATCCTTAAACTGTGACCCCTTGTTCTGGACTTCCCCAACATCGGGAACAATCTTCCTGCATTTAGCCTGTCCAACCCCTTAAGAATTTTATAAGTTTCTATAAGATCCCCCCTCAATCTTCTAAATTCTAGCGATTGCAAGCCGAGTCTATCCAGTCTTTCTTCATATGAAAGTCCTGCCATCCCAGAAATCAGTCTGGTGAACCTTCTCTGTACTCCCTCTATGGCAAGAATGTCTTTCCTCAGATTAGGACCACTCTCTGTGTAAAAAATGATTTTTTTTTCATTGTGATCATGGTTGATCATCCACAATCAGTAACCCGTACCTGCCTTCTCCCCATATCCCTTGATTCCGCGACCCCATAGAGCTCTATCTAACTAGAGATTTGGACTGAATTAGTTCAAACTGAATGCTTTTGCCGACATTAAGGCTATGGATGTAACTTTGATACTTGGCACGAAACATGTTTCACAGCAACATTCCTGTAAGGGCATTTAGTTTAGTGTGGTTTGGTTCAGAGATTCAGCGCTGATACACGGGCCCTTCGGCCCACAAAGTCCACGCCGACCCCAAACACTAACATTATCCTACACACTGGAGTGATAGAGTCATACAGTGTGGAAACAGGCAGATCGGCCCAACTTGCCCACACCGGCCAACATGTCCCATCTACACTATCCCACCTGCCTGCATTTGCTCCATATCCCTCCAAACCTGTCCTATCCCATGTACCTGTCTAAATGTTTCTTAAATGTCACAATAGTCCTTGCCTCAACTACCTCCTCTGGCAGTTCATTCCATACATTCACCACCCTTTGTGTGAAAAAGATGCCCCTCGGGCCTCCCCCCTCTCCACCCTTACAATCAGTCTGAAGATGGGTCTCAACCTGAAACATTGCCTATCCATATTCTCCAGGGATGCTGCCTGACCCTCTGAGTTACTTCAGTACTATGTGTTCTTTTGTGTAATCACCGGTGTCTCTAGTTCTTTGTTGCTACATGCCTGAAAATTGAACCTTTTGTTCTTGTTATGTGGTGCAGCGGTAGCGTTGATGCCTTACAGCGGCAGTGTCCCGGGTTCGATCCTGACTACAGGCGCTGTCCGTACGGAGTTTGTACGTTCTCCCTGTGACCGCAAAGGCTTTCTCCGGGTCCTCCGGTTTCCTCCCACACTCCAAAGACGTGCAGGTTTGTAGATTAATTGGCTTCTGTGAATTGTCCCTAATGTGTAGGGCAGTGCTAGTGTATGGACGACAGATGGCACAATGGGCTAAGTGTTCGGCTGGCAACCGGAAGGTAGCTGGTTCGAATCCCGCTTGGAGTGCATACTGTCGTTGTGTCCTTTGGCAAGACACTTCACCCACCTTTGCCTGTGTGTGTCCTTGGGCAAGACACTTCACCCACCTTTGCCTGTGTGTGTGAATGTAATTATGTGAAGCACTTTGGGGTCAATGCAAGTTGAGTAAAAATGTGCTATATAAATAAAGAAATTTAATTTTAATTTATGGGGTGATCGCTGGTCGGTGCAGACTGGGTGGGCCGATGGGCCTGTCCCCACGCTGTATCTCTAAAATAAACATAGATGCACCACAGTCTCGAAGATGCAGAGATGCCGCCCGACTCATCACCCACACCAAATCCTGGCATCACATCACTCCAGTCCTCAAAAAACTTCACTGGCTTCCCATTTCCCACCGGATCACCTACAAAATCCTGGTCCTCACCTACAAAGCCCTCCACCATCTGGCCCCCACATATCTCATTGACCTCCTCTCCCCCTACCAACCCTCACGGTCCCTCAGATCCACATCAGCCGGTCTCCTCTCCATCCACAAGTCCAACCTCCGCAGTTTTGGGGACAGAGCCTTCTCCAGGGCAGCTCCCAGGCTCTGGAACTCCCTCCCCCAACTGATCCGCAATTCCGTGTCCCTCCCCATTTTCCAGTCCCGCCTCAAGACCCATCTCTTCACCTCTGCCTATCCTTAGCCCCACGTCCCCGTCCCTTTTCATCTGTGCATTAATTGCCTCATGCTGTGTTTTGTATTGAATTCTGTCTTTACTTTGTGTACTAGTCATGTCTCTACTATTTATTTCATTCCCCTTACATGTTTTTCCTATACATGCTCAATTTTTGTAAGGTGTCCTTGAGACTCTTGAAAGGCGCCCATAAATAAAATGTATTATTATTATTATTATTACTAAGTTTTTTAGTTTAGTTTAGAGATACAGTGCGGAAACAGGCCCTTCAGCCCACCGGGTCCGCGCCGACCAGCGATCCCCGCACATTAACACTTTCCTACACACCAGGGATAATTTTACACATATACCAAGCCAATTAGCCTACAAACCTGTACGTCTTTGGAGTGTGGGAGGAAACCGAAGATCTCGGAGAAAACCCACGAGGTCACAGGGAGAACGTACAAACTCCGTACAGACAGCACCTGCAGTCAGGATTGAGCCTCTGTCTCTGTCGCTGTAAGTGCTGTAAAGAGCCTGTCCCACTTGGGCCGTCACTTGTGCGACAGGCCGTTAATGACGATTGTGCGACGGTCCCGTGAGAGTCGCGCGTGTCATCATGCGCCCGCACAGCCGTCTGGAGCGTGTGACGTCATTTGAAGATAGACACAAAATGCAGGAGTATCTCAGCGGGACCGGCAGCATCTCTGGAAAGAAGCAATGGATGATGTTTCGGGTCGAGACTCTTCTTCAGTCTGAAAGAAGGGTCTTGACCTGAAATGTCATCCATTCCTTCTCTCCAGAGATGCTGCCGGTCCTGCTGAGTTACTCCTGCATTTTGTGTCTATCTTCAATTTTCTTGACCCCGGTCTGGGAGTAGGGGTGGGGGTGGATCTGGATACGCAACGGCCGTGAGCCTCAGGCTGAGTTCGACGATTGTTTGCCTGCTTCTGCTGCTGTTGGAGGTGAGACGTTGCGTCGCGCCAGGGTCTTGGGCCTGTCCCACTTTGGCCGTCAGTTATGCGACAGGCTGGTGGCGCGCGAAGATTTCGTGCAGGACGAAGTCCACACTCCTCCACGCCACTCCATGCGCCCGTCCCCACGCTACCCACACGCTCCCCTTGCGTTGCCCACACTCTACACACACGCTAGCAGATCACGTAAATGGCGCGCAAAAGACAGCCAAGTGGGACAGATACCACTGTGCCGTCATGCCGCCCCATTCTTGGATAGCAAGTGCTTACAAGTAGGTGAGGTTTATGAATAGGTCAGTTCTCTCTAAAACATAAACAGCGCTTGTTGGTGGAATGATTTTACATGCAAAAATGTGGATTGATGCCCTGAAGGAATGCAATCTCCAAATGTTCTGGCACAGCAGCTGTACAAACTGTTATTACAACCTCTGGAAATGTTGGTTACTCACTGACAGCCTGTGTACACAAAACAAAAAATTGCAAAAAATAAATTAATTCTCTGCAAATTGTACCCATTATCAGCGCATAGTTCTCAGCATCACTTGCTCGACGTTCAATCATAACCCGGGCACAACAGCACAGTTTCTGATAGACTGCCTTTTACCACACTGCCAGTAATCACATTTAGTTTAGTTTAGAGATACAGCGTGGAAGTGGCAACCGGGTCCGCGCCGACCAGCGATCCCTGTACGCTTGTTCTATCCTACACCCCATGGACAGTTTTCAGAAGCCAATTAATCCCCAAACCAGACCGTCTTTGGAGGGAGGGAGGAAACCGGACCACCCGGAGGAAACCCACGCGGCCACAGGGAGAACGT
The DNA here is from genome assembly GCF_010909765.2 of Amblyraja radiata. Classification (NCBI taxonomy): domain Eukaryota; kingdom Metazoa; phylum Chordata; class Chondrichthyes; order Rajiformes; family Rajidae; genus Amblyraja; species Amblyraja radiata. The sequence continues at coordinate 114,869,618 of NC_045957.1, forward strand.
ACAAACTCCGCACAGACAGCAGCCGTAGTCAGCATCGAACCTGGGTCTCTGTAAGGCAGCAACTCTACCCACTGCCGCCCTTAAAGGTTTAAGAATTGGCTAGGCATTAGTGGGACTACCCAATTAAGAGTGTGTTACATAGTTGAGAAAGCTGGTGTTTGGGAATTGGATAGATGGTTGACAGTGCTGGCCTTTCCATAGCAATGGGTTTATTGTGTTCATCCATCATTGTCACTTTCTGTCTCCTCATTACATCCAGTACACTATTCCACTAGCCTGACAATTACCCTCTGGCACTCCAGCAACTCTAGAGCTGTGCCACTGTGCCACCCAAAGAGTTTTCAGTATGTTTCCAAGACTCACAGTTATTAAGTCCTCGAGTCATACGGTACGGAAATAGGGTCCTCACCCAATTAATTCATGCTGAATTAGATGCCGCAACTATGCTCGTCCATTTGCCCTTGTTTGCCCCATATCCCTCTAACCTATCCTATCCATGCATTTTAAATGCGGTTATAGTACCTGCCTCAACTATTGTGGATCTCTGGAGCACATGGGTAGGTGACGTCTGAAGAAGGTTCTCAGCCAAAACGTCACTTATCCATGTTCTCCAGAGATGCTGCCTGACCCGCTGATCTACTCTGGCACTATGTGCCCTTTTAAGAAATCCCAGTCTGAAGAAAGATCCCGACCCGAAACGTCACCCATTCCTTCTCTCCAGAGATGCTGCCTGCCCCGCTGAGTTACTCCAGCATTTTGGGGTCTATCTAAGAATTCCATTGCTCTGTCTGAGACATATCGCAATAAAAACACTCTTGAATCTTGACTGACGAATCCTGACCTTCTGAGTTACTTCCGCACTTTGTATCCTTTTGAATGCTGCAGACTTGAACTTCACATGGGAATGGACCTTACGATTCACGGCTTTAATTTATGGAGCACTCATGAAGTCTTTTTCAACTCGTATTCTGCTGCACGCTAATGATTGAATTAGTTCAGTTCGGTTTAGTTTATCGTCACGTGTACCGAGGCACAGTGAAAAGCCTTTGTTGTGTGCTAACCAGTCAGCAGAAAGACAACACATGATTACAATAGATACATTTACAGTGTATGGATACATGATAAAGGAATAACGTTTAGTGCAAGGTAAAGCCAGCATGAATAAATACTTTATTGTCACTTGTGACAAGTCACAGCAAAATTCTTTGTTGTGCATACCCGAGGTAAGTAGGTTTATAATAATATAATAATAATAATATCTTTTATTGTCATTGCACGTCAGTGCAACGAGATTTAGTGTGCAGCTCCACTGATGTACAAGAAAGGTAAATAAATACAATACATAAATAAGCAAGCTGAATTGATTGACGTGTCCATCTGAGGGAGACTGTCCAAAGGGGGTGGGTGGGGGGTCACTTATTAGGGCCGGTTCAGAGCCGCTATAGCTCTTGGGATAAAACTGTTCCTGAGTCTGGAGGTTCGGGCGTAGAAGGCCTTGTAACGTCTGCCGGAGGGAAGTAGTTGAAACAGACCGTGGCAGGGGTGTGATGAGTCCTTATGGATGCTGAGGGCCTTCCTGAGGCACCGTGTGTGGTAGATGCCCTCCAAGGCTGGTAGCTCTGTCCCGATGATCCGCTGCGCTCTGTTGACGACGCGCTGAAGAGCTCTCCTCTCCGCCTCCGTGCAGCTGAGATACCACACAGAGATGCCATACGTTAGTATGCTCTCTGTGGTGCAGCGGTAGAACGTTGTCAGCAGCTGTTGGGGCAGACCAGTCTTTTTTAATGTCCTCAGGAAGAACAGTCGTTGCTGTGCCTTCTTGACCAGCGCGGACCATGGACCATGTGAGGTCCTCTGAAAAGTGAGTGCCCAGAAACTTAAAGCTGGACACTCTCTCCACACTTTCCCCGTAAATGGAGATTGGGGCGTATTCTCCAGAATGGGATCTCCTGAAGTCAATAATCAGCTCCTTGGTCTTGGAGGTGTTTAGTGCCAAGTTGTTATTGGCGCACCAGTCCGCCAGGTTCTGCACCTCCGCTCTGTAGTTTGTTTCATCACCGTTGGTGATCAGCCCAATCACTGTTGTGTCGTCTGCAAACTTCACGATGGTGTTGGTGTCGAATGCAGGGACACAGTCATGAGTGAAGAGGGAGTAGAGCATGGGGCTTAGTACACAACCCTGTGGTGTGCCGTGCTCAGCGTGATGGTGGAGGACAGGTGCGGGCCCAGTCTCACTGCCTGCGGTCGCTCCGTGAGAAAGTTCAGGATCCAAGCGCATATCGGTGAGCTGAGGCCTAGCTGGTGGAGTTTGGTGGTGAGCTTGGTGGGGATGACCGTATTGAATGCAGAGCTATAGTCAATGAAGAGCATCCTCACATACGTGCCCTGTCTGTCCAGGTGAGTCAGGACAGTGTGAAGGGCCAGAGAGATGGCATCCTCTGTCGATCTATTTGCCCTGTATGCAAATTGATGGGAGTCCAGTGAGGCAGGGATGCTGGATTTAATATAGAAGAGGACCAGCCTTTCGAAGCACTTCATAGGGATTGGAGTCAGGGCAACCGGCCGGTAGTCGTTGAGGTTGGTGATTTTGGCCTTTTTCGGCACCGGCACTATGGTGGCTGTTTTCAGAGATAGAGATAGATTGAAGATTCTCGTGAATACCTCCGTCAGCTGTCCAGCACAGTCCTTTAATACTCTTCTCTGGACTCCATCCGGGCCTGCAGCCTTGCGTGGATTGATCCTACGCAGAGCGCACTGTACCTCCTGAGTGCTCAGTGTTAAGGCCTGTCCCTCCGCAATGGCCGGGGTTATTCCACTCCTGGTGGTGTTGCCAGTTTCGAACCGGGCAAAGAAGGTGTTTAGTTCGTTGGCCAGTGTGATATCACCGTGGGGGCAGGCGGGGCTGCTCTTGTAGTCAGTGATGTCCCTGACACCCTGCCACATGCTTCTGGTGTCCGCGGTATTGAAGTGGTCTTCTACCCTTTGCCTGTGGATGACTTTGGCCTTTTTTATGCCTCTGTTCAGGTTCGACCTGGCCGCACTGTAAGCAGAAGTGTCCCTGGATTTAAAGGCGTTGTTGCGTGCCCTTAGCAGATCCTGAACCTCCTTGTTCATCCAGGGTTTCCGGTTTGGGAACATCTCTATTTTCTTGTCCACTGTGACAGTCTCCACACAGCCATATAACCATATAACCATATAACAATTACAGCACGGAAACAGGCCATCTCGGCCCTACAAGTCCGTGCTGAACAACTTTTTTCCCTTAGTCCCACCTGCCTGCACTCCACACATTATTGGCCAAGTATTCACATACAAGGAATTTGCCTTGGTGCTCCGCCCACAAGTAACAACATGACATACAGTGACAGTTACGAATGACTCAGAAAACACTAAACATTAATAATAATAAAACATTAATGATAAAACACCATTGATCAAGCATGTGAACCAACAAAATACCAGATCAAAGGGAGGCTACAGATTTTTGGCTGTTGAGTAGAGCAACTCGTGGATAAAAACTGTTTTTATATCTGGTATGCAAAGAGTCGCCACATAAAGGGCACCAACAATGTTACAAAGTATCCCGCGTCAGGTCCTCCTTTGTTCTCCTCCCCCCTCCTCCTCACGCCGATCCCCCCACACATGGTACCACTTTGTTCTTCCCCCCTCTCTCCTCCCGCTCATGCTGGTCCCCCCACACTGGGTCCCCCTTTGTTCTTGCCCCCTCTCCCCCCCACCCCTCACGCCAGTCCTCCCCACACCGCGTCCCCCTTTGTTCTTCCCTTCACTAACCAATGAAGTCTAGGTTGGCTGTGACGGGGAACGTGTAACTTGTGCTCATTTCAAGCCTTGAAGTACAGTTCTCACTCTGCTGTGACTGCAGTGTATCCCCTGCCAAGAACGATAAATCTTTCCTGTGGAGATTAGCCCTGCTGAATGTTCTCTGTAATTACTACTGTCTCGCCGTTACGCATTGTGCTTAATGGTCTTTCAGATTATTTATTGGTTGTTATGCAGCTAAAAGCGGATTTGAGAAAGGCACAATGATCATTAGTCCACACACCTCCTCCGCATCAGGACAGGCTTTGGGCGGAGGCAAAACAGGGGGGGGGGGCCTGTTTTCGAGAAAATAACCCAGAAAAATTAATATCCCGCAGATGCTGGAAATCTGAAAGAAAACCGATCGATGATGGAAATTCTCAACATGTCACTGAGCCGGTTTAGTTTAGTTTAGTTTAGAGAAGCAGTGTGGACACAGGCCCTTCAGCCTACCAAGTCCGTGCCGACCAGCGATCCCGGTACACCAGCACTAGCACTATCCTATGCAACAGAGACAATTTACTATCTTTACTGACACCAACTAACATACAGACCTACACGCCCGTGGAATATAGGAGAAAACCGGAGCATCCAGAGAAAACCCACATGGTCACAGGGAGAAGGTACAAATTCCATACTGACAGCACCTGTAGTCAGGATCAAACCCGGGTCTCTGGCGCTGTAAGGAGGCAACTCTACCGCTGCGCCACCGTGCCGCCTTCATGGTGCTGCTCTAGCTGGTGCCTTTGGGAACTACTTTATCATGGATATGAAAATGTTCATCCACAGCGCACACCTCCAGATTCAGGGACAGTTGCTTCCCAGCTGTATTCAGGACACAGAATCATCCTATTACCAACTAGAGAGGGGACCTGATCTCCCATCTACCTCATTGGAGATCTTCGAACTTTAATCTACCGGACTTTATCTTGCACTAAACATTTTTCCCTTTATCCTGTATTTGAACACAGTGGGCGGCTTGATTGTAATCACGTACAGCCTTTTCGCTGACTATTTACCATGCAACACGGTTCACGTGATAATACTAAATTAGACTAAACAGGGTGGTGAATCTGTGGAATTCATTGCCACAGACGCTGTGAAGGCCAAGTCAATGGATATTTTTAAAGCAGAGATTGATAGATTCTTGATTACTACGGGTGTCAGGGGTTATGGGGAGAAGGCAGGAGAGTAGGGTTAAGAGGGAAAGATAGATCCGCCATGATTGAATGGCGGAGTAGACTGGATGGGCAGAATGGCCTATTTCAGTTCCTAGAACTTATGAACATAAATAGTAGCAATCAGTATCGTCCTGTCACAGAGAGGGTAAAGATCTGGTCCATTGGCTCTTCGAAATTCTTTGGGTTTTTTACACAATGTTGCTAGGTTTCATAAGCCTTTTTAGGCACTGACTGCAAGTAGTGTTGGCTTGTGCAGGAAAGGACTGCAGATGCTGGTACGAAATATTGGAGTAACTCACCGGGTCAGGCAGCATCTCTGGAGAAAAGGAACAGGCGATGTTTTGGGTCGGAACCCTTCTTCAGCTCTGAAGAAGTTGTCCTGACCCGGACCGGCATCCGTTCCTTTTCTCCAGAGTAGTGTCGGCTTGTTTGGTCCACAATAAGCTGTGAACAGACATGTACAGTACAGTTCCACAACTGCTAACATCATATATACCTTAGGAATATCCCAGCTGTTATCAGGCAACTGAATCATCCTACTAGAACTAGAACTAGTCCTGAACTACTATCTACCTCATTGCTGACACTCGGTCTATGTTTGATCAGACTTTACTGGCTTAACCTCGCACTAAACGTTATTCCTTTATCATGTATCTATACATGTAAATGGTTCGATTGTAATCATGGATTGTCTTTACACTGACTGGTTAGCACGCAACAGATTCTTTCCACTGTATGTGTGGGAAGGAACTGCAGATGCTGGTTTAAACCGAAGATAGACACAAAAAGCTGGAGTGGGACAGGCAGCATCTCCGGAGGGAAGGAATGAGACCCTTCTTCAGACTTTTCACTGTACATGGCAATAAAATAAACTAAACTGAAATAGATCTTCTCCTTCTTATCGAGTCCACACACAGGAATAGAAGTTGTTCAGCCAGAGCTGAACACGCTTCTTGGCATCTGCGTACAATGGTGTCTGTCTTGTGCTTCTTGTGCTTCTGGTGGAAAGATTGGTGAAAACAGGGCTGCGACGTGAACGCTCTTTCCTTGACCCCCAACTGAAGTATATAATGAGTAATATTCAGGCCTATCTGCCACACATTCTGTTCAGAGTGGCTTTGTAGGCACTACAAAGGCTAACCTTATCAGACTTGGGACAATTGGGTGCTGCCCACTCTCTCTCACTGCTGTGACTTCACACGGAGAACACAACCTTTTCCTTGAAAGATATCGAAGATGATTTCCATGGACATCCTAAAGTTTCGCCATTTGGTTCTTGATTCCCCAACTTTAGCACGGAAACAGGCCCTTCGGCCCACCAACTACGCACCGACCAGCGATCCACGCACACTAACAATATCCTACACACACTAGGGACAATTTACATTTACACCAAGCCAATTAACCTACAAACCTGCACGTCCTTGGAGTGTGGGAGGAAACTGAAGATCTCGGAGAAAACCCATGCGGGTCATGGAGAGAACGTAAAACTCCGTATAGACAGCACCCGTGGTCGGGATCGAACCCCGGGTATCTGGCAATGTAAGCGCTGTAAGGCAGCAACTCCTGACTGCGCCACCGTGCTGCCCTGACAAAAGACTGTGCATTTATCCTATCTATCCCTCTCATGTACACTCTCATGTACACTCTCGCAGTCCTAGCCTGCTCAACATCTCCCAATAGCTCAGGCCCTCGAGACCTGGCAACATCCTTATAAATCTTCTCTGCACCCTTTCCAACTTGACAACATCTTACCTATCACACGGTGAACAAAACTGAACGCAATATTCTAAATGCGGACTCACAACATCAAAGTCAAAGTCAAAGCCAAAGTCAATTTTGTCACATGCACCCGAAGGTGCATGAAATGAATTTGCCAGCAGCGATACATTAAATAAGAACACACAATACACAATAAGATTTAACACAAACATCCACCACAGCATTCTTCACTGTGGTGGAAGGCAACAAAGTTCAGCCAGTCCTCCTTCTTTGTTCACCCGTGGTCAGGGCCATAAACCCTCCGTAAATGCCGCTACGGGCGGCCCGATGTACAGGCCCTCAACATAAGTGTACAACTGTAACATGACGTCCCAATTCCTGTACTCAATACCCTGAATGATGAAGGCCAAAGTGCCGAGAGGGATCATAACCACCCTATCTCCCTGTGATGCCACTTTCCAGGAATTATGTACCTGCGCTCCTAGATCCCTCTGCCCTACGACACTCCCCAGAGACCTACCATTCACTGTGTAGGCCCTTCCCACTCTGGTCCTCTGTTTATCCACCTGCTTGCGGATCTTGCCATTCTCCCTTCCTTTTGCCCACAATAGATTAATATGGGTGTCAGGGGTTATGGGGAGAAGACAGGAGCATAGGGTTAAGAGGGAGAGATAGATTAGACATGATTGAATGGTGGAGTAGACTTGATGGGCTGAATGGACTAATTCTATTCCTATCACTTGCGACCTCATGAAGAGTCACAAGTCAAGAGTGTTTTATTGTCATATGTCCCAGATAGAACAATGAAATGGCCTCATTCTGAATGGCCTAATTCTGCTCCTGCTTCTCCGTGGATTGTCACCTTGTCGTGGTGGAGAAGCTTGTGTGGTCCTGAGATCCTGAGAGCGATGCCGTCTGGAGCTATGCTCCTGGTTGGGCCACCCATGGTGGTAAGGTCGAGGGGGAGGTCTCTGACAAAGAGCAATCCAACCAAGACCTCAACGGTGGAACAGGCGGAGGACGATTGCTGACCTTAGTGGAGCGTCAAAACGGCTGGGAAGGCGGATGAAGGCTGCAGCAGAAACGATTCTCCGGTCGTCTTGGACTCCATGCCACTGGATCCTGACCCAGGTCTGTCAAGGGCCATGTGGTGGCTGTCTGCGCACTAGTCTCCCCACGTTAAACAAAGTCACGCACAGGGGTCCTCCATATAGGGAATAGTACCCTGGACACACCCTTGGTCAGCCATGACCGAAGGGGGCCTAAGGATTCTGCTCCTGTCACTTATGAACATGAACTTATAAGGTGTCTCCAGGAACCCTCTGCAATGTCAGCTGAAAGTAAACCATATTTAACTGGAGACACGCAGCCTCCTTAATGAGACCAACTATCTTCCCAAGGTGGATCATTTGCCTGCATCACGCTGCCTCCATTAACATTGGAAGCAGCTGTGCCTGTTGTCATTTCCCACCCACCACTTCCTGACGGCTAGAATTACTCTTGTCACTTTCAGGGGAGCAATTGCTTAATCCCATGATCACATTGAGGGATTACACGCTCCGCTCAATCACTCAGAGCGTAGATGCGTGGAACTGCAGATGCTGGTTTGCAAACCACAAAAAAAAGACAAAGCGCAGGAGTAACTCAGCGGGTCATGCAGCACCTCTGCAGAACGTGGATAGGTGACGTTTCGGGTCGGGACCCTACTTCAGACTTAAGAAATCACCCATCCATGTCCTCCAGAGATGTCTTTGTGTCTTCTGTCTTGGCAACCGGCCAGAGGTCTGGACCAGCAATGTCCTCGTCCATCTCCTGTCCATCCTCCCATGAGGTAGAATGAGGGTTCTCCCACTACTAGGTCTACAACGCCCATGGCCTTGTTGAGCTGCCCGCATTAAATAAATAAGCAATGGGAATTTTTCAATCGCCCATTTGCAGTGCTCCACATGAAGTCGAATCATACAACATGGAAACAGTCCCTTCGGCTCAACTTGCCCACACCAACCAACATGCCCCACTCATCTGAAGAAATAAGTTGTCAGTTGTCCAGAGGACTTGGGTTTAATGTGAGGGGGGGAAAGATTTAATAGGAACCCGAGGGGTAACTTTTTTTTTAGTGGGTGTATGGAACAAGTTGCTGGATGAGGTAGTTGAGGCTGGGACTATTGCACATTTTAGAAAGCATTTAGACAGGTACATGGATAGAACAGGTTGAGAGGAATATGGGCCAAATGCATGCAGGTGGGACTAATGTAGATTGGACAATGTTGGCCAGAGTGGGCAAGTTGGGCCTGTTTCCACGCTGTAAAACTTTACGACTTTATGACTATGTCGCAGCCGAGTCCCCTCGAGCTTGAAGGTCGAAGACAGTCGCTGAAAAGTCGCGTTATTGGGACAGGCTCTGTACTAATCAAGAATACATCCGTCTCTGCCTTGCTTGCATACTTCCATTATATTTCATTTATTATCTCTTAAAACAATTGAGAATTGAAAAAGGGTCTCGACCTGAAACATCACCAAATCCTTCCCTCCATAGATGCTGCCTCACCCATTTTGTGTCTGCCGGAGCATTCAATACACAGCATTTGAGTCCCTCCCTTGTCCCCAGACCTCTGTACCAGCGCCCAGCTCTGCCTCTCACTAAAGCACATTATGTGCTTCTAAAATGGGTCTGTCTGTTTTGGTAGCTTTTCTCTTTCTCCAGTGCAATGTGGCAATGCAGAGGGTTAGTACTGGCGAGGCTTCCCATCAAATTGTAGTCCTTTCCTCTTTCGGCTGTGTTTTATCTCATTCTAACATCTTCAGGAATCTTTGGTTTTAATTTGCTCCCTTGGTGCAGGCAGTGAGATTTCATATTAAGTTGTTTAAATCAACACCCTTGGCGTAGATAATTAATTCCACAAAGGTCTGTTTCCATGGCACCACCACATCAACAGGAGCAGGCCTTAATCAAATTTCTGTAGAAATTTCATAATAATCCATCACCCTCACTATAATTGCTATTTTTATTCTGCGCCGTATCGCGGAAGATTAGCAAAGATGCATCTTAATCAGCGGCACATTGCTGCCTATCTCCAATGAATCACACACGTTCTCCGTTTCTGTGCAACAAAGGGTTCAGTTTCTGACGTGAGGTGTGGTGGCACTTGTACCCTGTGCCTTGCACTGCGGAAAGGGAGGCCAAAGCTTGTATCCCAGCCAGTCACTCGAGTGTGCCTGAGCCGTTTACATGGCTAACTTGCAGATCTCACCGTCGAAAGCATTTTGTCGGGATGCATCGCGGCTCGCTTTGGGAACCGCTCCATCCGAGACCGCAAGAGATTGCAGCAGATTGTGGGCGCAGCCCAGACACGTCGCGCAAACCGACCTCCCTTCCGTCGACTCCATTTATACCTCAGCGAGTCCAGCAGCATAATCAAGGACCAGTCGCACCCTGGCCACTCCCTCTTCTCCCCTCTTCCCTTGGACAAAAGCTATGGAAGTGTGAAAATGCACACCTCCAGATTTAGGGACAGTTTCTTCCCAGCTGTTATCAGGCAACTGAATCATCCTACCACATCCAGAGAGCTGTGCTGAACTACTATCTACCTCATTGGTGACCCTCGGACTAACCTTGATCAGACTTTGCTTAATCAGCGGCACATTCCTGTCTATCTGCAATGAATCACACACATTCTCCATTTTCACTGTACCTCAGAACACGTGCCAATAAACTAAACTGACTAAACAAATGGATCTTGTACTGATGTGTGTGTGGCTGTTACTTTCTACCCAGCGTAGAATGAGTAGAAGGGTCCGAAGAATGGTCTCGACACGAAAAGTCGCCCGGTCCTCTCCAGAGATACTGCCTGACCAGCTGAGTTGCTCTGGCTCCTTGTGTCTGTATTCGCTTTAAACCAACATCTGCAGTTCCTCCCTGCACATGAGTGGAATGAAAGCAGGTAGCATCACATTTATTTTGAGAGGGTTAGAACATAATAACAGGGATGTAATGCTGAGGCTCACGTCAGACCGCATTTGGAGTATTGTGAGCACTTTTGGGCACCATATCTGAGAAAGGATGGCCTGGCCTTGGAGAGGGTTCAGAGGAGGTTTGCAAGAATGATCCAGGGAATGATTGGGCTAATGTATATTGACGGCACTGGGCCTCTACTCACTGGAGTTTAGAAGGATGAGGGGGTGGGGGGGGGAGGGGGACTTCATTGAAACTTACCAAATAGTGAAAGGCCTGGATAGAGTGGATGTGGATAAGATGTTTCCACTAGTGGGAAGTGAGTCTCAAAATAAAAGGACGTACCTTTAGAAAGGAGATGAGGAGGAATTTATTCAGTCAGAGGGTGGGGAATCTGTGGAATTAATTGCCGCAGACAGTTGTGGAGGCCAGGTCAATGGATATTTTTTTAGGTGGAGATAGATAGATTCTTGATTAGTACAGGTGTCAGTGGTTACGGGGAGAAGGCAGGAGAATGGGGCTGAGATGGGAAAGATAGATCAACCATGATTGAATGGCGGAGGAGACTTGGGTACTTCGGAACTTATTAATCCCATGCCCAGGTTAGTTTTCACCAGGAATGCTTGACTCAAGGCCATATCACCCACTTGATCCAATATTAGACCAAAGAGCTGAATTCTAGAGAGTGAGGTGAGAGTGGCTGTCCTTGATGCCAAAGTATTATCTGACCAGCTCCGGAAAAATCAAAGATCGTGGCCATTAAAGGATTGCAATTGTATTTGGAATTATATCAATGTTCTTGCATCGCTGGTGTATACATTCTGGAGCACCCTCCTCAGTAGCATCCTAGGTGCACCTTCACCAGCAGACAATAGGCAATAGACAATAGACAATAGGTGCAGGAGTAGGACATTCGGCCCTTCGAGCCAGCACCTCCATTCATGGCTGATCATTCCCAATCAGTACCCTGTTCCTGCCTTCTCCCCATATACCCAGACTCCGCTATTTTTAAGAGCCCTTTCTAACTCTCTCTTGAAAGCATCCAGAGAACCTGCCTCCACCGCCCTCTGAGGCAGAGAATTCCACAAACTAACCACTCTCTGTGAGAAAAAGTGTTTCCTCGTCTCTGTTCTAAATAGCTTACTCCTTATTCTTAAACTGTGGCCCCTGGTTCTGGACCTGCCGCAGTTGAAGAAGGCTGTTCACCGCCACATTCGCCTGGGCAATTAGAAATGACAACAAATGCTGGCTTTCCCAGTGATTCCCATAAATCCCAGAAAATGAAAAAAAAAAACGCAGAAGAACCTGATCCGTGGAATTGTTTGTCCCAAATAAGGAAAGATAAACTAAAGAGGATAGACGCAAAAAAAGCCGGAGTAACTCAGCGGGTCAGACAGCGTCACTGGAGAAAAGGAATACTGTAGGTGACGTTTGGGGTTGAGACCCTTCTTCCGTACTCAGTATAGCAACATGGAAATATGTTAACACAATCGAATGAGATACGAGGTTCCCATCAGAGAGTCATAGTCATACAGCATGGAAACAGGCCCATCGGACCAACACGCCCATGCCAACAGATGCCCCCTCTAAGCTAATTCCATTTGCCTGTATTTGTCTCATATCCCTCTGAACCATTGTGTAGTATGCAACATCACTCTGCAGTATCAACATTTACAGTAGTCATTGGGATAGAAATAATATGAAGTTGCCTGGGGTTATGGTTATGTATGATGAAGGGAGTAGTTGTATGGAGTTATATATCAAGCCATGTCGGGCCCTGACGAGACCACCCCTGGAGTATTGCGTGCAGCTTTGGTCTCCTAATTCTCACCAGGTTAATTCCCGGGATGGCGGGACTGACATATGATGAAAAAATGTGTTGACTGGGCTTGTATTCGCTGGAATTTAGAAGGATGAGAGGGTATCTTATAGAAACATATAAAATTCTTAATGGATTGGACTGGCTAGGCTAGATGCAGGAAAAATGTTCCCAGTGTTTTGGGGAGTCCAGAACCAGAGAATAAGGGGGAGGCCATTTAGGACTGAGATGAGGAAAAAAAATGTCACCCAGAGAGTTGTGAAGCTGTGGAATTCTCTGCCACAGAAGGCAGTGGAGGCCAATTCACTGGATGTTTTCAAGATAGAGTGAGATTTAGCCCAAGGGCTAAAGGAATCAAGGGGTATGGGGAGAAGGCAGGAGCAGGGTACTGATTTTGGATGATCAGCCATGATCACATTGGATGGCGGTGCTGGCTTGAAGGGCCGAATGGCCTAGTTCCTGCACCTATTTTCTATGTTTCTTTGTTTCTAAGCCCCTTCGCCTAGATGGTTCACCAAGTCTTGGGCACATTGGAACCGGCCTTTTGTTTGCCAGTCCCCACTATTGCACTGGTCAGAACCCATAGCCAGTTGATTGACCAGACCAGAAAACATAGGAACAGATTAGGCCATTCGGCCCATCAAGTCTGCTCCGCCATTCAATCGTGGCTGATCTATTTTTCCCACTCAACTCTATTCTCCTGCTTTCTCCGCATAACCCCTGACACCCGTACTAATCAGGAACCTATCAATCTCCGTTTTGAAAATTACCAATGACTTGGCCTCCACAGCCGTCCGTGGCAATGGATTCCACAGATTCACCACAATCTGGCTCAAGAAATTCATCCTCATCCCCTTTCTACAAGTAAATCCTTTATTCTGAGCCCTTCTGGTCATAGACTCTCGCTCTCCTGGAAACATCCTCTCCACATCCACTCTATCCTTTCATTATTCCATCATTACAGATACAGGTACAGATACAGAGATGGTACCTGGACAAGACGCAAAATGCACTTTTGCCTCGGACGTGAAGCCGAAGCCAAGATGCTGAAAGGACATGACGTGAAAAAGCTATGATGGCGAACGGACATGAAGCCGAAATGATAAATAGATAACCATAACCCTAATGCCGAACTGACATTCGGCATCATAGCAGTCCAGCGATCTACCCACACACTAGCACTATCCCACACACACATGGGGCCATTTACTTTACAGAAGCCAATTAACCTACAAACCTGTACATCTTTTGGAGTGTGGGAGGAAACCGGAGCACCTGGAGAATATACAAACGCCGTACAGACAACATTCGTTGATCCTGACTATGGGTGCTATCTGTACAGAGTTTGTACTGTACATTCTCCCTGTGACCTGCGTTGGGTTTCTCCAAGTGCACTGGTTTTCATAGAAACATAGAAAATAGGTGCAGGAGTAAGCCATTCGGCCCTTCACCGCCATTCAATATGATCATGGCTAATCATCCAACTCAGTATCCCATACCTGCCTTCTCTCCATACCCCCTGATCCCTTTAGCCACAAGGGCCATATCTAACTCCCTCTTAAATATAGCCAATGAACTTCTGTCAAGGAGAAGCTATACTTCACCCTCGTTAGACCTCATTATACACAATACATTATACACAAATAAAAACATTTCTTCCATCGAACGTGTCCAAAGACAGGCAGCTCGATTTGTTACTAACACCTATGAGAGAGAAGCGAGTGTCACCAAACTTCTGAATTCTCTGGGGTGGAACCCTCTCCAAGACAGACGTGAAGCTCACCGTTTGACCTGTTTTTACAAAATGTTAAATGGTCAGCTCGACATAGACTACAAGACCTACACCAACCACAAACCAATTAGGAGCAGACGAGGGCATTCGATCCAATTTGTGATCCCAGCTACAAAGACAGATGTATACAGCAATTTGTTCTTCCCCCGCACAATTAAAGCATGGAATAATCTCCACCCAACTATAGTTACCCAACCAGATGCAACTAAATTTAAAGTAGCTCTTTCTTCCCAATAACCCTTTCTGGCTTAAGCCCTCCCTTCACCACCTCCAGTTTAAATTCCATTTGGAATATTTTGGAGGACCAAGAAACCAAGAAACCAAGAAACCAAGAAACCAAGAAACTGGCCTCAACTACCTTCTGTGGCAGAGAATTCCACAGATTCACCACACTCTGTGTAAAAAATGATTTTCTCATCTCGGTCCTAAAAGACTTCCCTCTTATCCTTAAACTGTGACCCTTGTTCTGGACTTCCCCAACATCGGGAACAATCTTCATGCATCTAGCCTGCCCAACCCCTTAAGAATGTTGTAAGTTTCTATAAGATCCCCCCTCAATCTTCTAAATTCTAGCGAGTAAAAGCAAGTTTCCTCCCACAGTCGAAAGACATGCAGGTTTGCAGGTTATTTGGCTTTACTAAAATTGAAAATTGTTCCTAGTGTGGGACAGTGTTAGTGTACAGGGATCGCTGGTTGAGGCGGACCCAGAGGGCCAAAGGGCCTGCATCTAAACTAAACAAAAAAATTGCAGCGGTCTCACAGATGATTGCGGAGACAGATGATGATGGTTGGGAGACAGTCAGAAAAGAAAATCGTGTGCAGCGGACAGATGCAAAAAGCTGGAGTAACTCAGTGGGACAGGCAGCATCTCTGGAGCGAAGGAATGGGTGATGTTTCGGGTCGAGACACTTCTTCTGACTGAAGCCATAGCCTCAGACTTGAGAAGGGTCTCGACCCGAAACGTCACCCATTCCTTCTCTCCAGAGATGCTGCCTGTCCCACTGAGTTACTCCAGCTTTTTGCATCATTTAAACCAGCATCTGCTGTTCCTCCCTGCACCTCAGGCAGTGGGATGTTTGCTCTGGGAAAAGATGAGGTGAGGTTTGGACCTGCCAATGGTTGGGAGATTATTGGTGGTAGGAGGTGATTAGTGTTGGGAAGGAATTGGAAGAGGTTGGACTGGGCTGGCCGGGAAGAGTTTTGGATCAGAGAGTGGCGATAAAGTTGGGAAGACTGCTAGTGATGTGAGGAAACTTGCGGCAAAGACATTGGGAGCAATTTACTTGTAGAAGCGGAGTCTCAAGGAACTGCATTGGCTGAGTTACTCCATAGAGTCATGGAGTGAAACAC
This sequence comes from Amblyraja radiata, assembly GCF_010909765.2. Taxonomy (NCBI): domain Eukaryota; kingdom Metazoa; phylum Chordata; class Chondrichthyes; order Rajiformes; family Rajidae; genus Amblyraja; species Amblyraja radiata. The sequence goes on from NC_045957.1 coordinate 114,885,253, forward strand.
TACAGCGTGGAAACAAGCCCTACGGCCCAACTTTCCGACATCGACCAACATGCCCCATCTACACTAGTCCCGCCTTTGGCCCATATCCCTCTAAACTTATCTTATCCATGTACCTGTCCAAATATCTTTTAAATGTTGTGACAGTACCTGCCTCATCTACCTCCCCTTGGAGATAGACACAAAGTGCTGGAGTAATTCAGCGGGACAGGCAACATATCTGGAGAAAAAGGATGAGTAAAGTTCAGGGCATGAACGTTAGAAAAAGGTACTGACCCGAAATGTCACCCATCACTTTGTGTCTATCTTTGGTAAGGCAGAGATAGGTAGATTCTTGATTAGTGCGGGTGTCAGGGATTAGGGGGAGAAGGCAGGAGAATGGGGTGCGGAGGGAGAGATAGATCAGCCATGATTGAATGGCAGAGTAGACTTGATGGGCCGAATGGCATAATTCTGCTCCTATCACGTGAACTAGTGTAGATGGGGCATTTTGGACGGTGTGTTCTAGTTAGGCCAAAGGGCCTTTTTCCTCGCCGTATTACACCAAGACTATCCCTTGGCAGCAGCCAAAGTAACAGCAGCTCACCTTTATCGCGGACTCTTGCATGGACCTCAATTCCATGTCCCACAATTTACACATTTGACATGCAGCTTTAAGGGATGTTCCGGCTTTTCTGTTGGATAATTCAGCATTATAACACTTCATTATCAACCACAAGTTGGTTGGCTGTGATTCAAGATTAGAGACTAGGGCAAAGGGTAGTCAGGCCAAGGCAGTATAGGGTATAGTTTGCATCTGTTGATAGATAACTTTATTATTTCATATCAAATCTGTAGTCAAGAGTCAAGAGTGGTGGTGAATCTGTGGAATTCGTTGCCACAGAAGGCTGTGGAGGCCAAGTCAGTGGATATTTTTCAGGCAGAGATAGATAGATTCTTGATTAGTTTGGGTGTCAGGGGTTATGGGGAGAAAGCAAGAGAATGGGGTTAAGAGGGAGAGATAGTTCAGCCAAGATTAAATGGCAGAGTAGACTTAATGGGCCAAATGGCCTAAAATTCTTATCCTATCTCTTATGACCTTGTCAAGGGTGTTTTATTGTCATGTGTCCCAGATAGAACAATGGAATTCTTACTGAGAGTAATAAATCGGGTAGATGCACACAATCTCTTGCCCACACTAGGGGTATCAAGGACCAATAGACAATAGGTGCAGGAGTAGGTCATTTGGCCCTTCGAGCCAGCACTGCCAGTCAATGTGATCATGGCTGATCATCCACAATCAGTACCACGTTCCTGCCTTCTCCCCGTATCTCCTGACACCGTTATCTTTAAGAGCCCTATCTAGCTCTCTTGAAAGTATCCAGAGAACCGGCCTCCACCGCCCTCTGAGGCAGAGAATTCCACAGACTCACAACTCTCTGTGAGAAAAAGCGTTTCCTCATCTCTGTTCTAAATGGCTCACCCCTTATTCTTAAACTGTGGCCCCTTGTTCTGGACTTCCCCAACATCGGGAACACGTTTCCTGCCTCTAGCGTGTCCAAACCCTTAACAATCTTATATGTTTCAATAAGATTCCCTCCCATCCTTCTAATTTCCAGAGTATACAAGCCCAGCTGCTCCATTCTCTCAGCATATGACAGTCCCGCCATCCCAGGAATTAACCTTGTGGAGCTATGCTGCACTCCCTCAATAGCAAGAATATCCTTCCTCAAATTTGGCGACCAAAACTGCACACAATACTCCAGATGACATACAGGTAGGTTCAGGGTGAAGGGGAAAAGATTTAATAGGAATCTGAGGGGAAACATTTTCACACAGGGGGGTGTGGGTGTATGGAACAAGCTGCCAGAGGAAGTAGTTGAGGCTGGGACTATCCCAATGTTTAAGAATCAGTTAGACAGGTGCATGGATAGGACAGGTTTGGAGGGATATGGACCAAGCGCAGGTAGGTGGGACTAGTGTCGCTGGGACTCTGGATGCTTTCAAGAGAGAGCTAGATAGGGCTCTTAAAAATAGTGGAGTCAGGGGATATGGGGAGAAGGCAGGAACGGGGTACTGATTGGGGATGATCAGCCATGATCACATTGAATGGCGGTGCTGGCTCGAAGGGCCGAATGGCCTACTCCTGCACCTATTGTCTATTGGGAGATGTTGGCCGGTGTGGACAAGTTGGGCCGAAGGGCCTGTTTCCATACTGTATCACTCCATGACTTGTAGCTACTCTGAGCAAACTACCGCGAGCATCCAGTGGAAAGATAACATCACCTGCAGCTGCTTCGACTCGCTACTCACATTGCCTCCCGTGCAAATTAAATATTAAGTTGAACGCAAGCTGCCAAACATGCTGCTTCCAGACACCAAGCAGAGGGTTTTATAAACGATGCCAGATTTATCTTGTTTGCCTAATTATCCCATTAGCCTGTACCTAAGATCCAATTACTCCAGTTAGAACATGACAAATGGCCTCTAGAAGGCTGTGCTACAAAAAGGGGGCATGTCACTCCCCAGCCACCGTTTCCGATGTTAATGAGATTTTGGCATCGAGCTTGCGGGGAAGTTGTGAAGATTGGAAGAAAGCAACGTCTCGTCAAATGATGGGGTTTCATTAAAATGCAAGTACCTGCATTGTTTCGCTGAACACCTTCGCTCAGACCGCCTAGGCCTCTGCGATCTCCCGGCCTTCCCCCTGCAACCGCAGAAGATGCAACACCTGTCCCTATACCTCCTCCCTCGACTCTGTCCAGGGACCCCGTCAGTCCTTTCAGGTTAGGCAGAGGTTCACTTGCACCTCCTCCAACCTCATCTTCTGTATCTGTTGTTCAAGATGTGGACTCTTATACATCGGCGAGACCAAAACGCAGACTGGGCGATCGTTTCGTGGAACACCTTCACTCAGTCCGTCTGAACCAACCTGACCTCCTCGTTGTTGGACACTTTAATTATTTTTCCCATTCCTGCACAGACCATTCTGTCCTAGGTCTCCTCCATTGTCAGAGTGAGGCTAAACGCAAATTGAAGGAACAGCATCTCATAATTCATTTGGGCAGCTTACAGCCCAGTGATATGAATATTGATTTATCTCAATTCGGCCAGTCCCGGCATTCCCTCTCTCTCTATTCTTCCCCCACCCAATCTGCACCAGCTTCTGGTGTTCACCTTACAAACAGCTAACAATGGCCTGTTTCGTTTATCGTCGTAACTTTTTTGCATATCTTTCATTCATTGTTCGTTATCTCTCCACTTCACCGTCTATATCTCCGTTTCCCTTATCCCTCACCAGTCTGAAGCAGGATCATGACCTGAAAAGTCACCCATTCCTTCTCTCCAGAGATGTTGCTTGTCCCGCTGAGTTACTCCAGCATTTTGTGCCTATCTTCTGCCAAACACTTTAACTCCCCCTCCCATTCCCGGAGTGAAATGAGAGAGTGTCCAGGTTGGTGTGCGACTTTGATGATGCTGGGTGCCTTTTTGAGGCAGTGCCTCCTATAGATCCCTTCGATCATTAGAACTCCCCCCTCCCATTCGCCCCCCTCCCATTCCCACACTGACCTTTCTGTCCTGGGCCTCCTCCAATGTCAGAGTGAGGCCCAGCGCAAATTTTTCGTATTTCGCTTGGGTAGCTTACACCCCAGCGGTATGAATATTGACTTCTCTAAATTCAAGTAACCTTTGCTTTCCCTCTCTCTCCATTCCTCTCCCATTCTAGTTCTCCTGATTGGATCCCTCGTTGTCACCTTCCCCTCAGCCAACAATGAACCATTCTACATTTCCTTGATCGACCTCTGCTTTTATCTGTCATTTTCACACCTTCCCCATCCATATCTCTAATTTCCCTCTCCCGACTCTCAGTCTGAAGCAGGGTCTCGACCAGAAACGTCACCCATTCCTTCTCTCCAGGGATGCTGCCTGTCCCGCTGAGTTACTCCGGCATTATGTGACTGCCTACCTGCATTTGAATCTCCATGACTGATGCCAATTGACCCTACCTCTAAATGCACTCCTGCCTCCTCCACACTGAGCCCACTAACATTTTTACTGCTTTATATTATAGCTAGTTTAGTTTAGTTTAGTTTATTGTCACGTGTACCGAGTTACAGTAAAAACCTTTTGTTGCATGTTAACAAGCGGAAAGACTGTATGATACATGTTAAAGGGAATAACATTTAGTATAAGATATAGTCCAGTAAAGTCCAATTAGAGATAGTCCGTGGGTCTCCAATGAGATAGATAGTAGCTCAGGACCGCTCTCTAGTTGTTGATATGATGGTTCTGTTGCCTGATAACAGCTGGTTAGAAACTGTCCGTGAATCTGGAGGTGTGCGTTTTCACACTTCTATACCTATTGCCTGATGGGAGAGGGGAGAAGAGGGAGTGACCGGGGTGAGACTCACTGTTGATTATGCTGCTGGCCTTGCCGAGGCAGCGTGAGGTGTAAATGGAGACGATGGAAGGGAGGTTGGCTTGTGTGATGATCTGGGCTGCGTCCACAATGCGCTCTTGGATGGAGTTGATCCCAAATAATCTAACAGGGCCAAAGGCATAATTTTTATTATTATATATTTCTTCACAATGGAACAGAAGTGGTCGGAGAATTTTAAGACAGTAAAGGGTAATAATTAAAGACCCCTTCCAGCTTCCTGCTCAACATCCACCCACCGCCTACTTTTCACCACCCACGCACATCCCCCCTCCCCCTCAATCTAAAGAGGGGACTCAACCCGAAATGTTATCTATGCATGTTCTCCAGTGATGCTGAGGATTTAGTGATCCTAATCTGAGGAAAGACATTCTTGCCATAGAGGGAGTACAGAGAAGGTTCACCAGACTGATTCCTGGGATGGCAGGACTTCATATGAAGAAAGTGGATAGACTCGGCTTGTAATTGCTAGAATTTAGAAGATTGAGGGGGATCTTATAGAAACTTACAAAATTCTTAAGGGGTTGGACAGGCTAAATGCAGGAAGATTGTTCCCGATGTTGGGGAAGTCCAGAACAAGGGGTCACAGTTTAAGGATAAGGGGGAAGTCTTTTAGGACTGAGATGAGAAAATCATTTTTCACACAGAGAGTGGTGAATCTGTGGATTCTCTGCCACAGAAGGTAGTTGAGGTCAGTTCATTGGCTATATTTAAGAGGGAGTTAGATGTGGCCCTTGTGGTTAAAGGGATCAGGGGGTATGGAGAGAAGGCAGGTACAGGATACTGAGTTGGATGATCAGCCAGGATCATATTGAATAGCGGTGCAGGCTCGAAGGGCCGAATGGCCTACTCCTGCACCTATGTTTCTATGTTTCTATGCTGCCTGTCCTTTTCAGTATTCACCAGCATCTGCAGTTCTTTGTTTCTACATAAATCATTACTGTTCATTGCAAGTGAACTAAACTTCATGTTTTAAACCACAGATAATTACAATATTTGTGTCTATTTTCCAAGTAAAGTTCAGTTATAAGAAAGGTGGCACACTTAAAAACTTTTGGTTAATTGTTGTCTGGAAGGAATTTCTGTGTGTACATGTGCGTGGGATTGTGTGCATTTTTGGAAAATGCAGGAAATGTAAACCTCTGCTTCCTGGAAGAAATATTATACTTTACTTTAGTCTTTAGATATACAGCGCGGAAACGGGGGCTTCGGCCAACCAAGCCCGCGCCGACCTGCGATAACCCCCGTACATTAGCACTGTACATTAACACTGGGGACAATTTATAATTTTACCGAAGACGATTAACATACAAACTTGTACGTCTTTGGAGTGTAGGAGGAAACCAGAGCTTCCGGAGAAAACCCACGCAGTCACAGGGAGAATGTACAAACTCCGTACAGATAGCACTCATAGTCAGGATCGAACCCAGGTCTCTGGCGTTGTAAGGCAGCAACTCCGTCATTCCCTTGACTCCACTAGTCCCCTAGAGCTCTCTCTAACTCTCTCTTAAATCCATCCAGTGATTTGTCCTTCACTGCCCTCTGTGGCAGGGAATTCCACAAATTCACAACTCTCTGGGTGAAAAAGTTTTTTCTCACCTCAGTCTTAAATGGCCTCCCCTTAATTCGAAGACTGCGGCCCCTGGTTCTGGACTCGCCCAACATTGGAACTTTTTTCCCACATCTAGCTTGTCCTGTACTTTTATAATTTTATATTTCTATAAGATCCCCCCCTACCCCACCCCCCCCCCCCCCCCCCCCCCCCCCCCCCCATCCTTCTAAACTCCAGTGAATACAAGCCTGGTTTTCACTAGTTAATTTATTTTTTCTACAACAATCATAAGCCAATATAAAAAACTTACCCTGGGGCAATTAAGTTGATCTTACAAAGATATCTGACCTTCAGGAATGAAGCGACAGCTCTCTCTCCATATTATAATAGCTTTTAGTTTAGTTATAAATTTCCATGTCAATTTACTGGGTTACTCCAGCATTTTATGTCAATTTTCTCTGCAATTCTTTCATAGCTAACCTTATTACAAATACAACATTACAAATGCTGGAGTAACTCAGCAGGATGGCAGCATCTCTGGATGGAAGGTATGGGTGGCGTTTCGAGTCGAGACCTTTCTTCAGACTCTGAGTCTCGACTTGAGGTGTCGCCCATTCCTTCCATCCAGAGATACACAAAAATGCTGGAGAAACTCAGCGGGTGCAACAACATCTATGGAGCGAAGGAGATAGGCAACGTTTCGGCCTGAAACGTTGCCCATCGCCTTCGCTCCATAGATGCTGCTGCACCCGCTGAGTTTCTCCAGCATTTTTGTGTACCTTCGATTTTCCAGCATCTGCAGTTCCTTCTTAAACACTTCCATTCAGAGATGCTGCCTGTCCCGCTGAGTTACTCCAGCATTTTGTGTCTATCTTTGTGTAAACCCGCATCTGCTGTTCCTTCCCATTGTAAAATACACGCACACGCACATATACGTATCTGTATAGGGAGGCACAAAATGTTGGAGTAACTGCGGGACAGGCAGCATCTCTGGAGAGAAGGAATGGGTGACGTTTCGAGTCGAGACCCTTCTTCAGAGTGTGTGTGTGCTGTTTCTTGCAGTCTTGAGCAGAGCTGTTGCCAAACCAAGCTGTGATGCATCCGATAGGACGTTTTCCACAGCGCATCTATAGGCGTTGGTAAGAGTTGTTGGAGATAAACCGCACTTCCTTAGTCCTCTGGAGCGGCCACGGTAGCGCAGCGGTAGAGCTGCTGCCTTACAGCGCTTGCAGCCACCTGGAGACCTGAGTTCGATCCAGTCTATGGGTGCTGTCTGTATGTTCTCCCCGTGACCGGTTGGGGTTTTCTCCAAGATCTTTGGTTTTCTCCCACACTCCAAAGACGTACAGGTTTGTAATTTAATTTGCTTGGTGTATGTGACAATTTTTTTACCTAGTGTGTGTAGGATAATGTTAATGTGCGGGGATCGCTGGTCGACACAGACTCAGTGGGCCAAAGGGCCTGTTTCCACGCTGTATCTCTAAACTAAACTAAATAAAGTCCAGACATTAGTGTGCTTTTGTGGCTGTAACTTCAATGTATTTGGCCAAGGACAACACAATCCTAATTCCAAAGAATAAAGTCCCAGCCAGCCCAACCTGTCCCTGTAAATCAATTGCTCAAGTTCTGGCAACATCCTCATAAATCCTTTCTGCACTCTTTGCAGCATAATAGAATCTTTCCCACAACAAAATGGCCTAAACATACGATGAGCGTTTGACCGCACTGGGCCTGCACTCGCTGGAGTTTAAAAGGATGAGGGGAAAAACCTCGTTGAAACATCGAATAGTTAAAGGCCTGGATAGAGTGGATGTGGAGAGGATGTTTCCCCTCGTGGGAGAGTCTAGGACCAGAGGCCATAGCCTCAGAATTAAAGGACGTACCTTTAGAAAGAAGAATTTCTTTAGTCAGAGGGTGGTGAATCTGTGGAATTCATTGCCACAGAAGATGTGGAAGCCCAGTCAATGGATATTTTTAAAGTGGAGATTGATAGATTAGATCTAGATTAGATTAGATTAGATTAGATTAGATTAGATTAGATTATGATTTAACATAGATAGAGTGCTAGAGTCATACAGCTTGGAAACAAGCCCCTTGGCCCAACTTGCCCACACCGGCCAACATGTCCCAGCTACACTAGTCCCACCTTTGTCCATATGCCTTCAAACCTGTCCTATCCTGTACCTGTCTAACTGTTTCTTAAACATTGCGATAGTCCCTGCCTCAATTACCTCTGACAACTAGTTCAATACACCCACCACCCTTTGTGTGAAAAAGTTACTCCTCAGATTCCTATGAAATCTTTTCCCCTTCACCTTAAGCCTATGTCCTCAGGTCCTCGATTCCCCTACTCTGGGCATAGGACTCTGTGCATCTACCCAATCTATTCCACTCATGATTTTATACATTCTACCGGATCTTTGGCTCTCATGATAGATGGGGACATGTTGGTTGGTGTGGGCCGTAGGGCCTGTCTCCATGCTGTATGACTCTATAGCCTTAAGATTTGCTGGGCAAGTTTTTTTTAGACGGAAAGTGGCGGGTTCATGGAACACACTGCCAGGATGGTTGTGGAGGCAGACATGATAGAGACATTTAAATGGCTTTCAGAGAAGCACATGGATATGCAAGGAATGGAGAGACATAGATCAAGCACAGGCAGGTGAGATCAGTTTAATTTGGTCTCATGTTCAGCATTGTAAGCCAAAGGGTCTGTTCTTGTGTTGTGTTGTTCTGTATTCTATATTCATTCAGCAGTTCAGGCAGCATCAGTGGAAAGAGAAACAATGCTAATATTCTGACTGAAGACATCTTCATCAGAACTGGGCAAGATAGACACAAAAAGCTGGAGTAACTCAGCGGGGCAGGCAGCATCTCTGGAGAGAGCAATGAAGAAGGGTCTCGACCTGAAACGTCACCCATTCCTTCTCTCCAGAGATGCAGCCTGTCCCGCTGAGTTACTCCAGCTTTTTGTGCCTATCTTTGGTTTACACCAGCCTCTGAAGTTCATTCCTACACAAGAGAGAAAACAAGTTATTTTAAAAGTGGGAGATGAATGGAAGGGACAAAGTGGGTATTGCTCACATGCGAAAGCCAGGATTGCTATGGTGAGAAGTTTAGTTTTGGGATAAACAATAGACAATAGGTGCAGGAGTAGGTCATTCGGCCCTTCGAGCCAGCACCGCCATTCAATGTGATCATGGCTGATCATCCCCAATCAGTACCCCGTTCCTGCCTTCTCCCCATATCCCCTGACTCCGCTATTTTTAAGAGCCCTATCTAGCTCTCTCTTGAAAGCATCCACAGAACCCGCCTCTACCGCCCTCTGAGGCAGAGAATTCCACAGACTCACCACTCTCTGTGAGAAAAAGTGATTCCTCATATATGTTCTAAATGGCTTGCCCCTTATTCTTAAACTGTGGCCCCTGGTTCTGGACTCCCCCAACAGATCACCTCTCATCCTTCTAAATTCCAGAGTATACAAGCCCAGCCACTCCATTCTATCAATATATGACAGTCCCGCCATCCCGGGAATTAACCTTGTGAACCTACGCTGCACTCCCTCAATAGCAAGAATGTCCTTCCTCAAATTAGTGGACCAAAACTGCACACAATACTCCAGGTGTGATCCAGGAGCTGCAGGAGATACAGCATGGAAACAGGCCCTACGGCCTAACGTGCCGACCAACAATCGCCCGTACACACTACGGAAAATTTACTGACGCCAATTAACCTAAAAACTTGCCCACCGTTGGAGATGTGGGAGGAAACCGGAGCACGCGGAGAAAACCAACGCAGTCACATGGAGAACGTACAAACTCCATACAGACAGCATCCATAGTCAGGATTGAACCTGGATCGCTGGCGCTGACTGAGGCTGCAACTCTACCGTTGCGTCACCGTGCCGCCCAAAGTTGTAGAGGTCATGAGATCAATGAGTTAATGAGGGCAACGAGAGAAAATGGAACCAAAACAATAAGATCAGGACAGGTGGTAAGTGTTTAAGAAGGAACTACAGATGCTGGAAAATCGAAGGTAGACCAAAGACTGATGCATCTGAAGAAGGGTTTCGGCCCGAAACGTTGCCTATTTCCTTCGCTCCATAGATGCTGCTGCACCCGCTGAGTTTCTCCATCATTTTTGTCTACCAGGTGGTAAGTGTGTCCCAACTAAAGAACATGTAAAGATGCAAAAATAGAGGACTGGAGAAGATTCTCAGGAGGTAGGCTCAGTGAGGGGATAAAACTGAGCTAATAAATGATCTAGAGTGGAAATGGACAGAACTACTGAGTCTTTAAGGGTGGCACGGTGGCGCAGTGGTAGAGTTGCTGCCTCACAGCACCAGAGACCCGGGTTCAATCCCTACTATGGGTGCTGTCTATTTGATCCTCACCACGGGTACTGCCTGTACGGAGTTTGTACTTTCTCCCGGTGAGTTTTCTCCGGGTGCTCCGGTTTCTTCCCACACTCCAAAGGCATGCAGGCTTGCAGGTTCACCAGCTTCTGCAAATTGTACATTGTCCCTAGTGTGTGTGGGATAGTGCAAGTGTGCGGGGTGATCGGTGCGGACTCGGCGGGCCGAAGGGCCTGTTTACACACTGTATCTCTAAAGTCAAAAGCAAAGTCTAATTGATACAAGAAGAGAAAGCAAGTTAGACTGAAGTTGTTGAATTCATTAATGAGCCCAGAAAACTGCAAGTTCAAAAAATAATAATACAATGGCCATTAAAATATTCAAAATGTTTCTTGATGAGTACAATATGTCCTCAGGCTTAATTTGATTTATGCCCGAAACCAACTCACTTAAGATAAATAGAACCAGTGACAAACATAGCCACAGGCCAATGAATAGAGAAACAAACTTAATGAAATGCAATAATTTTATGATTATTAGTTTAGCTAAATAACTGACTAATCCAATCGAATATTAGATTTTATTCATATCCAGAATATGATTTTGTTGTAAATGTGTGGTAAATTAGAAAATATTTAAAAATCTAGATTGCAGATCTTGTTATAATGAATATTATTACAAAAATTAGTTAATTTATTTTTTCTAAAACAATCACAAGCCAATATAAAAACCAAACCCAGGGGCAATTAAGTTGATCTTACAAAGATATCTGACCTTCAGGAATGAAGCGACAGCTCTCTCTCCATATTAAACTAGCTGTTAGTTTAGTTTAGTTTAGTTTAGAGATACAGCGCGGAAACAGATCCTTCAGCCCACCGAGTCTGCGTCGACCAGCGATCCCCCGCACACTAACACTACCCTACACACACAAGGCTCAATTTTACATTTATACCAAGCCAATTAACCTACAAACCTGTACATCTTTGGAGTGTGGGAGGAAACGGAAGTCTTGGAGAAAACCCGGGTCTCTGGCGCTGTAAGGCAACAACTCTACCACCGTGCTGCCCTCAAGGGGCTGTCCCACTTGGGCGACCTAATCCGCAAGTTCTGGCGAGTTTGCCCTCGACTCATACTCGCAGCATCGTGGACATGAGGTCGTAGGAGGTCTTCATAATTCTCCTTCATGCTCGAGAGTGGTCTCCGCATACTCAAGGCCTCAGCTAGGTTGCGGCGTATTTTTCAACACGTTGAAAAATACCTGCGAGTAAAAAAAGGTCGCCATGGAAAAATCGATACTTTTTTTACTCGTAGGTTTAGTCATAGTAGGTCGTAGTAGGTCGTAGATGGTGGGCATGTTAGTCATAGGTAATCGAGGGTAGTCAAAGGTAGTTGTAGATAGTCTTCATCATGGTCGAAGGGAGGTCAAAGTGGATCTAAGGAGGTCGCCTTCACTCTCCACTATTCGGTGTCCAATTTTCCAGAAGTTAGTCGTAGCTAGTCAAAGCTAGTCTTCAACATAGTCAAAGGAGGTCGAAGGAGGTCTTGTACATAGTCTAAGGAGGTCTTCAACATGACATTTTTTCAAACTCTCCTAAACTATTCTAAACTCGCCAATTAGGTCACCCAAGTGGGACAGCCCCTCAATGGTACCAAAACAGTGGTTTTAACAACCACTCTGATCAAGAGATTAAAACTTTTTTTATTGTCTCTACTTTTCAGTTACATAATTGTTAATGTTCAAAGAGAATTTCCACTAACAAGCTCAGAAGGTGCTTTTATCGATGATATGAATTGTCATAGTCAAAGAGTTGAATGTATAATTGTTTCTTAAACGTTGCATTGGTACCTGCCTCAACTTCCTCCTCCAGCAGCTTGTTCCATACACCCACCACCCTTTGTGTGAGAAAGTTCCTCTTCCTCATTTAAAGTCCACAATCAGCTCCTGAAATAAAGGTTCTAATTGTCTAGGAAGGCACTGCAGATGCTGGTTTACACCGAAGATAGACACAAAATGCTGGAGTAACTCAGCAGGACAGGCAGCATCTCTGGAGAGAAGGAATGGGTGGCGTTTTGGGTCAAGACTCTTCTTCAGACTGAGTCAGGGAAGAGGGAGATATGGAAGAGTAAGGTGTGATAATGAGAGATCAAAGAGGACGAACCTCAAGGAAAATGTAGAATAGATTATTGCTAGCAAGGGGAAGTTGACCACGAGGCATACAAAGATAATATTTAATCAGGAGGACACATACTGGCTGGAGAACTAGGATGGGGGAGGGATGGAGAGAGAGGGAAAGCAAGAATTACTTGAAGGTAGAGAAGTCAATATTCATACTGCAGGTAGACACCCAATCCTTCTTTCCAGAGATGCTGTCTGTCCTGCTGAGTTATTCCAGCATTTTGTGTCCACCTTTGATTTAAACCAGCATCTGCAGTTCTTTCCTATTCAATATTCATACAGCTGGGGTGTAAGCTACCCAAGAGAAAAATCTGACGTTGTTCCTATAAATTTGAGGAAGGACATTCTTGCTATTGAGGGAGTGCAGCGTAAGTTCACAAGGCTAATTTCGGGGATGGCGGGACTGTCATATGCTGAGAGAATGGAGCGGCTGGGCTTGTTTACTCTGGAATTTAGAGGGATGAGAGGTTAAATATATAAGATTATTAAGGGTTTGGACACGCTAGAGGCAGGAAACATGTTCCCGATGTTGGGGGAGTCCAGAACCAGGGGCCACAATTTTAAGAATAAGGGGTAAGCCATTTAGAACGGAGATGAGGAAGCACCTTTTCACACAGAGAGTTGTGAGTCTGTGGAATTCTCTGCCTCAGAGGGCGGTGGAGGCTGTTTCTCTGGATACTTTCAAGAGAGAGCTAGACGAGCTCTTAAAGATAGCGGAGTCAGGGGATATGGGGAGAAGGCAGGAATGGGGTACTGATTGTGGATGATCAGCCACGATCACATTGAATGGCGGTGCTGGCTCGAAGGGCCGAATGGCCTACTCCTGCACCTATTGTCTATTGTTGCGCGCGGTATCGTGCAACGCTCCAGGATTTCGTGCTGCACAAAATCCTCGCACGCCTCCTGCATGACGTATTGCGTACTCACCATGACACATTGGGTATGCACGCTGACGCATTGGCGTCGCACGCTACGTCCCGACGTCTCACGTGTATCGCGTTGTGACGCATGGTTACGTCACCATGCGTTACCAGACGGCATGATGACGCGTGATTTGCATGTGACGTCGCGCGTAACGACGCGTCGGCCTATTTTACATATGACGTACAAATGAGGCGCAAATGACGGCCAAGTGGGGCAGGCCCTTTACTTGCTATTGAATGATGTCTGTGCACAAATGTTAGCGGAATTGTTCATTGTTCCATCATCTCTTTTTGTTTACTTCTTGTTCAACGCTACATGTTGAACACGTTATTGTCAATTAATGTATGACAAACGCTAGCACTGCCGCTAAAATCGCCTATTCAGACTGGCCTATCCCATGTAACTCCACTCCACAAATAAACTATTTTGGAAATAAGCAAAGGGGAGATGGGAGTTTGGTTTAGTTTAGAGATACAGTGCGGAAACAGGCCCTTCGGCCCACCATGTTCGCGCCGACCAGCGAACCCTGCACACTATCCTACACACACTAGGGACAACTTACAATTTTACCAAGCCAATTATCCTACAACCCTGTGCGTCTTTGGAGTGTGGGAGGTAACCGGAGCACCCGGGAAAAACCCATGCAGGTCACGAGGAAAACATGCAAACTCCATACGGGCAGCACCCGTAGTCAGGATCGAGCCTGGGTCTCTGGCGCTGTAAGGCAGTAACTCTACCTCTGCACCACCAGAAGTGTTGGCACAGACCTAATGGGAGCTGGCACAGATTCAATGGACCAAACAGCTTCTTTCTGTCATAATAAGTCACCAATTTTAAAAGTCACTTCCTTTTTAAAGGGCTATGTTTTGGACTTAAAAACAAAAGACATTGCTGCAATAATCCAGGCGACTATAATGCAAAGTGTTTAAGAAGGAACTGCAGATGCTGGAAAATCGAAGGTACACATAAAGCTGGAGCATCTATGGAGCAGCATCTATGGAGCGAAGGAAATAGGCAACTATGCAAACCTGCAACTGCTGGAAATAATAATAATAATAATAATAATGATAATAATAATAATAATAATAATAATAATAATAATAATAATAATAATAATAATAATAATAATAATAATAATAATAATAATAATAATAATAATAATGCATTTTAGTTATGGGCGCCTTTTAGAACACTCAAGGACACCTTACAGTTAAAACAATCAAATTACAAATATATAAATAAAATGAAACAAAAACAACATATCCATGAATTTGATAGAAAGTGTTGCGTGGGATAGGCCAATCTGAATAGGCGTTTAAAGGCGGGGAGAGACTCTATGGTACGGATGGATAGTGGGAGAGAGTTCCAGAGACGAGGAGCAGAACGGCTGAAAGCTCTGAACCCCATCGTGGACAGGCGGGCAGAAGGAGTGGAGAGCAATCTGAAATAAAAACAAATACACTGGTAACAGTGTATGAAATTATGAGAGGAATAGATTGTGTAGATGCACAGAGTCTCTTGTCCAGAGTAGGGGAATCGAGAACCAGAGGACATAGGTTTAAGCTGAAGGGGGAAAGATTTAATAGGTCTGAGGGGTGACGTTTTCACACAAAGGGTGATAGAGTGGATGTGGAGATTATGTTTCCACTAGTGGGAGAGTCTAGGGCCAGAGGTCGTAGCCTCAGAATAAAAGGGCGTTCCTTTAGATAGTAGACGAGGAGGAATTTCTTTAGTCAGAGGGTGGTGAATCTATGGAATTCTTTGCCACAGAGGGCTGTGGAGGCAAAGTCAATGCATATTGTTAAGGCAGAGATAGATAGATTCTTGATCAGTACGGGTGTCAGGTGTAATGGGGTGATGGCAGGAAAATGGGGTTAAATGGGGAAGATAGATAACAATATAATAATAATAACTTTATTTGTAGAGCACCTTTCATTCAATTGAATGCAACTCAAAGTGCTTTCCACAAAAACACAGGTCTAAGCAAAAATACAATTTAAAACAGTAAGAACATAGGCAGTTAATAGCATAAAAAACACAGATTTATATTAAATTTCAGCCATGATTTAATGGCAGAGTGGACTTGATGTGCTGAATATGCGCATATTATTAGTTTTAATCTGCAATTTGAGAAGGAGAACATTAAATCGGAAGTGTCAGTGATGCAATTGAACAAAGGGGTCTATGAAGGCATGAGAGGGGAGCTGGCCAAGGCAGACTGGAAAGGGATCCTAGCAGGAATGACGGTGGAACAGCAATGGCAGGAATTTCTGGGCATAATCGGGAAGACGCAGGATCATTTCATTCCAAAAAGGAAGAAAGATTCTAATGGGAGTAGGAGGCAACCGTGGCTGACAAAAAGTTAGGGATAGAATAAAACTAAAAGAAAAGATGTATAACACAGCAAAGAGTAGCCGGAAGCCAGAGGATTGGGAAACTTTCATAGGACAACAGAAGGAAACAAAACGGACAATACGGGCTGAAAAGATGAGGTACGAAGGGAAGCTGGCCAGGAAGAATATAAAGAAGGACAGTAAAAGCTTCTTTAGATATGTTGAGGGAAAAAGAGTAGCAAAGTCAAATGTGGGTCCCTTGAAGGCAGACACGGGTTAAATTAATATGGGCAACAAGGAAATGGCCGAAGAGTTGAATAGGTACTTTGGATCTGCCTTCACTAAGGAAGACATAAACAATCTCCCAGAAGTACTGGAGGACGGAGAATCTGATGGGGTAGAGGAACTGAAAGAAATTTTCATTAGGTGAGAAATAGTATTGGGTAGGCTAATGGGACTGAAGGATGATAAATCCCCTGAACCTGATGGTCTGCATCCCAGGGTCCTCAGGGAGGTGGCCCTACAAATAGTGGACGCATTGATGATCATTTTCCAATGTTCAATAGATTCAGGATCAGTTCCTGTGGATTGGAGAATAGCTTATGTTATCCCACTTTTCAAGAAAGGAGCGAGAGAGAAAACGGAGAATTACAGACCATGGGAAAGATGCTGGAGTCGATTATTAAAGAGGTAATAATGGGGCATTTGGATAGCAGTAAAAGGATTAGTCCAAGTCAACATGGATTTATGAAAGGGAAATCATGCTTGACTAATCTTCTGGAATATTTTGAGGATGTGACAAGTAAAATGGATGAAGGGGTGCCAGTGGATGTAGTCAGGGGCGGAAAACCCGGGGGGGGGGCAGAGGGGACACGTCCCCCCCCCCATGTTTTGAGAGGTGGGGGACATCCCCCCCAAGTGTTTGGGATCCCGATTTTAAAATCGCCATTTTTAGCGCTGGATTGAGCCTCCGAAGCCTCGCGCGTGTGTGTGAGTGTGCGCATGCGCGCGTGGCCGCCAAAATATTGTGTCCCCCGTCCCCTCCATGTTTTGATAGTGAGTTCCGTTCTTGGATGTAGTGTATCTAGACTTTCAGAAAGCCTTTGATAAGGTCCCGCACGGGAAACTGGTAACTAAAAGAGGTTCTTCTGCAGTTGTATAGGGCTCTGGTGAGACCACATTTGGAGTATTGTGTACAGTTTTGGTCTCCTAATTTGAGGAAGGACATCCTTGAGATTGAGGCAGTGCAGCATAGGTTCACGAGATTGATCCCTGGGATGGCGGGACTGTCATATGAGGAAAGATTGAAAAGACTAGGCTTGTATTCACTGGAGTTTTGAAGGATGAGGGGGTATCTTATAGCAACATATAAAATTATAAAAGGACTGGACAAGCTAGATGCAGGAAAAATGTTCCCAATGTTGGGCGAGTCCAGAACCAGGGGTCACAGTCTTAGAATAAAGGGGAGGTCATTTAAGACTGAGGTGAGAAGAAACTTTTTCACCCAGAGAGTTGTGAATTTGTGGAATTCCCTACCACTGAGGGCAGTGGAGGCCAAATCACTAGTTATTTAGTATATTTGTGAGGATTGTAACATAGCTGTTTGAAAATTTAGTGTCTAGAGAATTTGAAGATTTTGTAATATGGTGGTGGGTGCGTTACCACGGTTTTGTTTTATAGACAATAGACAATAGCCAATAGGTGCAGGAGTAGGCCATTCGGCCCTTCAAGCCAGCACTGTCATTAATGTGATCATGGCTGATCATCCCTAATCAGTTCCTGCCCTCCCCCCATATCTCCTGAGCTATTTTTACAAGCCCTATCTAGCTCTCTCTTGAAAGCATGCAGAGAACCGGCCTCCACCGCCCTCTGAGGCAGTTTTTTATCATGATTGTAATTAAATAAATTATTTTTGATACAAAAAAAAATGCTGGCAACCAAGTTCACGGAACTAGGTCTCTGCACTTCTCTCTGCAACTGGATCCTTGACTTCCTCATCAACAGACCACAATCACTACGAATTGTCAACAACACTTCTTCCTTGATAACCATCAGTACAGGAGCACCTCAAGGCTGCTTGCTCAGCCCCCTGCTCTACTCATTCAACACTCACGACTGTGTAGCCGGGCACAGTGCGAACTCCATCTTCAAATTCACCGACCGCACCACCATTGTTGGACAAATTCCAGATGACAATGAGTCTGAGTATAGGAGGGAGATCGATTGACTGACCAAATAAGGGTATCAGTCTCTTGTGTCTCCTTTTATAAGGGTCCTTGTTGGTCACAATATTTGTATTACATGACTCCATGGGTGGAAATTGCTTTTAAAACATGGGGGGGGGGACGACACAAAGAGAGAGGGGGGAGAGAGGGAGAGAGGGCAGAGAGAAACGATCGCATGTTACAACATGCCGCCGGCCCATTCTGACCGCTGCCGTCCCCGCCGAACACCGCCCCCCCCCCCCCCCCATCGCACCTCTTCACGGTGGCCCTGTGATTGTTCAGCTCTGACAATTCCAGGGACCTACCAGGTAACAGCACTACGAGCAGCTCCAGGCCACCGTGCTCCCCGACTCGAATCGACTCGACGCCTACCTGACACACACTCCGTCCTGTGCTGAGCTTGCTGCGGGCCGGATAAAAACTCGTGGTGGGCCGGATGTGGACTGCGGACCATAATTTGTAGACCCCTGATGGCCGCGTATGTACGTACGCATGATGCGGTAATTACAGTTAGCACTGGCTTAATTGGGAAGAGTGCAGCGCGAGCTTCCTTCCGTGATAGGTGGGAGCACTTAGGGGGGTCAAGGGGCCGGAGAATAGGCCTCAGTTACGTTTCGACATACAAGAAAACATTGGGGGGTTGTCCCCCACCTCTCAAAACATAGGGGGACAATAGACAATAGGTGCAGGAGTAGGCCATTCGGCCCTTCGAGCCATCACCGCCATTCAATGTGATCATGGCTGATCATTCCCAATCAGTACCCCGTTCCTGCTTTCTCACCATATCCTTTGATTCCGTTAGCTCTAAGAGCTAAATTTAACGCTCTCTTGAAAACATCCAATGAATTGACCTCCACTGCCTTCTGTGGCAGAGAATTCCGCTTATTCACAACTCTCTGGGTGAAAAGTTTTTTCTCATCTCAGTCCTAAATGGCCTACCCCTTATTCTTAAACTGATATTCACATACTGACATTTCTGTCCTGGGCCTCCTCCACTGTCAGAGGGAGGCCACACTCAAATTGGAGGAGCAGCAGCTCATATCCTCACATCCTTGTACACCTTCATTATCACCTCTTCCCCAGCCAACAATGGGCCGTTATGGTCTCCACCCTCCCTTGGTCATCTGTTGCCAGCCCTGCTTTGTTCTGGCCTTTTCTCACCTCCAGTTCCCTCCCCTCTACTCTTAGTCTGAAGAAGGGTCCCGAACCGAAACGTCACCCATCCTTTTTCATTAGACCCGCTGAGTTACTCCAACACTTTGTGGCTTTTTTTTTGTAAACCAGCATCTGCAGTTCTTTGTTTCCAACTATTTTAGTCAGCAACAGAAGATAGACTGAAGAAGGGTTCCGACCCAAAACATCTCCTATTTATTTCTCCAGAGATGCTGCCTGACCCACTGAGTTACCGCTTCATATCTCTATTTCCCTTTCCACTGACTCTCAGGCTGAAGAAGGGTCTCGGGCAGAAACGTCACTTATTTATTTTCTCCAGAGATGCTGCCTGACCCGTTGAGTTACTCCAGCACCCTGTGTTTAGCTTCGGTGTAAACCAGCATCTGCAGTTCCTTCCTACACCAGCTTATTCAGAACCTAATGGCACATTGAAGCCATCGATTTGAAGTCAAGACTCAGCTGCCTTTTGGACGTGCGTTAGCAAGGAAGGTAGTATTGAGTTGGCTAAATGGGCAGAGAACTGGCAGATGAAATTTAATACAGAGAGGTTTGAAGTGCTGAATTGCAGAAAGAATAAGAAGAGACAGTTTGAGAGTATGTGCAGAGACCTGCGTACCCACATGCATTAATCCTTTTAAATGGCACAACATATTGAGAAAATGTCTGGCAAAGCCGACAAGATCCTGTGATTCATAGATGGAGACATTGAGCATAGAAACAGGGAAGTTAAGTTGAACAGGTGCAAGACTTTTCAATGGACCACAATTGGAGTATTGTTTCCAGCTCCAAAAAGAAGATGAGAGAGAGAGATGGGAGAGGGAGAGGGAGAGGGAGAGAGAAAAATGGAGAAGGGGAGAGGGAGAGATGGGGGGGGGGGGGGGAGGAGGAGAGGGAGAGATAATAGGCAATGGAAAATAGGTGCAGGAGTAGGCCATTCGGCCCTTCGAGCCAGCACCGCCATTCAATGTGATCATGGCTGATCATCCCCAAGATGGAGAGGGAGAGGGAGAGGGAGAGAATAAGAGGGGAAGAGGGAAAGAGAGGGAGAGGGCAAGAAAGAGGAAATGTGGGAAAGAGGGAGAGGGGAGGGAGAAGGAGAGAGAAATAAATAAAGAGAGGGAGGGAGGGGGAAAGGAGAGAGCAGAGACAGACAGAGACAGAGACAGACAGAGAGAGAGTATACAATAAAATGTTACTATAATGACTCCAAGGGTGAGAAATGTCAACTACAAGATTAGACCAGAAGCTATAAGGTGGGCAATAAGGAGATGTGTGGAACAAGTTTAGTTTAACACAGGGAGTGGTGGGTATCTGGAACGTGTTGCCAGGGTTAGTGGGTGGAGAAGGATACATACAAAGGGTGGTGGGTGTATCGAATGAGCTGCTGGAGGAGGTAGTTTAGGCAGGGACAATCGCAATGGTTAAGAAGCAATTCAACATACATGAATAGGACAGGTTTTGAGGGATATGGGCCAAACACAGGCAGGTGGCACTAGTGTAGATGGGACACATTGGTCAGTGTGGGCTCGTTGGGACGAAGGACCTGTTTCCACACAGCGTGACTCTATGACTCAATGACTATTATACAAAAGCGGCATTTAAGAGGCTTTTAGGTAGGCACGTGGATATGCAGGAAACATAGGGAAATGAATCACGTGCAGGAAATGTAATCTTCATGGTAGGCATGGACATGGTGGGCTGAAGGGCCTGCCCCGTACATTCTATGTTCTGAATGTGCAGTCCCTGTAACACTGAAGGAATGGAGGGGATTGATAAGGTCCCACACCAGGGGCGCCGGGGAGATGGCCAGCCCTGCCGGCAGTCTGTTCTTTTTTTCAACTTTTTGTTATTTTTAGTGTCTGTTTAAAGTTTGTTTTTATGTTCTTCAGTTTGTTTAATGTGGAGAGTGGGGGGCAGGGGGAGGGGATCGGGGGAAACTTTTTTTCAAGACCTTACCTTCCCAGAGATGTGATCATTTTTCGGATCACATTCTCCGGGCTCTGTGGCCTACCAACTCTGGAGCTGGGAGCCGCCTTGGACTGTCGTGAGCCCCATCGCTGGGCGCAGACTTACCATCGGAGCAGATCCCTTGCCTGGGATCGCTCCCACCGTGACCACCGTGGACTTACCAACAAGGGCTCGAAGTCTCGGGAGAGGCAAGTCGGGAGCTCCAACGCCGCAGAAGGTTCGTACAGTCCCGATGTGAGGTTCGATCGCCCGGTGCGGGGGAGCTGACAACCCCCAGATGCAGGAGCTGAACGCCTTGACGCGGAGGGCCCGAACGCCGCCGGCTACGGGAGTTAAGACCGTCCCGTCAACGGAGGGCTCGAGGCCCCATACCAAGGAAGAACAAAGGAAGAGACTTGAACTTTATTTTGCCTTCCATCACAGTGAGGAATGTGTAAGAGTCACTGTGGTGGATGTTCATGTTAAATATGTTTTTGAATCTGTTGCTTTTAATTGTATGACTGACCTGGCCAGTGAAATTCCTCGTATGTTGCAAAACATACTTGGCGAATAAAATCTGATTCTGATTCTGACAGGAGATTAGTGGGCAAAATTAGAGCACATGGTCTTGGGGGTAGGGTATTGATATGGATAGAGAATTGGTTGGCAGACAGGAAACAACGAGTAGGAATAAACTCCTATCAAAATGGCAGGCAGTGGCGAGTGGAGTGCCGCAAGGCTCGGTGCTGGGGCCGCAACTATTTACAATATACATTAATGATTTAGATGATGGAATTAAAGGTAACACTAGCAAATTTGCAGATGACACAAAGCTGGGTGTCAGTGTGAACTGCGAAGAGGATGCAAGGAGGTTGCAGGGAGACTTGGACAGGTCAAGTGAGTGGACAAATGCATGGCAGATGTAGGATAATATAGGTAAATGTGAGGTTATCCACTTTTGTGGCAAGAACAAGGAGGCAGATTATTATCTCAATGGTGTCAGATTAGTAAAAAGGGAAGTGCATTGAGACCTGGGTGTCCTATAACACCAGTCACTGAAAGTAAGCATGCATGTACAGCAGGCAGTGAAGAAAGCTAATGGCATGTTGGCCTTCATAACGAGAGGATTTGTGTATAGGAGTAAAGAGGTTCTTCTCCTGTAAAGGATTATTAACGGTATAATCAATCAATCAATCAATACAGGGCCCTGGTGAGACCACATCTGGAGTAATGTGTGTTGTTTTGGTCTCCTCATTTGAGGAAGGACATCCTTGCTATTGAGGCAGTGCAGCGTGGGTTCACGAGGTTAATCCCCGGGATGACGAGACTGTCATATGAGGAAAGATTGGGCGTATTCACTGGAATTTAGAAGGATGAGAGGATATCTTATAAAAAATGTTCCCAATGTTGGGGGAGTCCAGAACCAAGTGCCACACAATTGGCTGTGTACGCTGTGTAAATAGCTTACCCCTCATTCTTAAATGAGTATAAGAATGTTGGGTAAGCTATTTAAAACTGAGATGAGAAACTTTTTCACCCAGAGAGTTGTGAATTTGTGGAATTCTCTGCCACAGAGGGCAGTGGAGGCCAAATCACTGGATGGATTTAAGAGAGAGTTAGAGAGAGCTCTAGGGTGAATCTCTGGATGAATTTAAAAGTGAGTTAGATAGCTCCAGGAGCTAGCGGAATCAATGGGTATGGGGAGCGCAGGCATGGGTTACTGATTGTGGATGGTCAGCAATGATCGCAATGAATGGCGGCGCTGGCTCGAAGGGGTGAATGGCCTCCTCCTGCACCTATTTTCTATGTTTCTATGGTACTGCCGTACAAAGACAAGACTCATGTGGCAGTCTAGTAAAACATCCTCATCAGGAAGGCTGGCTCTGTCCTGCAGGTGGAGTTGGATTCACTGCAGATGGTCTTGGAGGGGAAGATGCTCCTCAAAATGTGGAGCATCCTGGACAATACTGCTCACCCTCTCCATGACACACTGGTCAACCTGAGGAGCACCTTCAGCAACAGACTGGTTCCACCAAGATAGAGCACAGAACGCCACAGGAGATCCTTCTTCCTTGTGGCTATCAAACTGTGCAACTCCTCCATCTTCTGTTGTGGGATAGACTGAGACTGACTCCCCCCTCCCCCCCCCCCCCATTTCCACTTTCCACTAGTTACTTTAATTTCATGTTTCATGTATCTTGTTGTGATTTATGACTGTTGGAAGATCAATTTCCCTCCTGGGATAAATAATGTTCTTTCGTATCGTATCGTATCATTCCTCAGAATTAGAGATCCATGAATCAACCCTTCAAATTATAAGAGGAGAACTTGTTGAGCTCCGAAGATAATCACAAAATGCTGGAGCAAATCAGTGGGTCAGGCAGCATCTCTGGAGAGAAGGAATAGGTGATGTTTCGAGTCGAGACCCTTCTTCAGACTGAAAGGGCATACTCGCACTCTCAATCTGAAGTCTCGACCTGCAAATTTTACCTAATGTTTCTCAGGTTTTCACAAGGCTTTCAAGAGGCTGTGTCCTTACTAATGGCCAGTTCTCACGGTGCGACCTGAAGCAAGATGTCACCCGAGTGAAGTGGTCGTGGTCCAGCACGAGTTCCGCACGATATAACGGGGGGTAGATAAAGAGTTCCCACGGTACTCGGAAAATCTGTCATTTGTGCGAGTGACTTGTCCGTCTCCCGATCTTTCCCGTTAATCGTGAATGAACATCGTGGACTGTAGTGTAGTTAATCACGTGGCACAAATGATGTCACTTTTTTTCACACACTATATAAATATCCTCCGTTCGTAGAATTGGCTCATTTGCAGACATGCCTATACAAAGTTGGTTCGAGTACAGGCTGGTTGTTATTTTCATTGACGCGCTGTATGCATTAGCGCAACATGTGCATCGAAAACGCTTGCGTGAAGGCAGAAGGGTGAGATTAATTAAAAAGATAATTAAGAGGAAGTCTCACTGGGTTAAGCCCATGTTTCAACGGAGACCTCAATTAGGACAATATGAGCAACTGCTTAATGTGCTGTGCGAAGAGGATAAAAGTGCATTCAAAAACTTTGTCAGAATTTCACCCGAGCTCTTTAATGAGTTAAAGAATAATTTGGGACCTCTGCTGAAGAAGACTGACACTGTAATGAGAAAGGCACTGGAACCAGGGTTGCGCATAGCAATCACCCTCCGCTACTTGGCCTCAGGCGATTCTTATAAAAGTCTATCTTACAACTTTCTTGTCGCCACCAACAGCATCTGTGGTATTGTCAGATAAACCTGTGAGGCGATCATCCAATTTTATTCAGCTGAAGTGATGGAATGCCCCAGTACACCAGATGCGTGGAAGAGAGTTGCACTGGGGTTTGAAAACAGGTGGAACTTTGCTCACACATGTGGGGCTTTGGATGGCAAGCATGTGGCAATCCGTAAACCACCCGGAGGTGGCTCAAATTATTTCAATTACAAGAAATTCCACTCAATTGTACTCATGGCGGTGGTTGATTATAACTACAACTTCCTGTATGTGGATGTGGGCACACCTGGAAGTGTTGGTGATGGCCGTATTTGGAAAGAAACCTGGCTTGGAAATAAAATGGAAGGTGGAACAGCAGGCATGCCTGATCCAGAACCTCTGTCAGGAGAAGACAGCCCGGACATCCCATATGCGATGGTTGCTGATGAAGCCTTTGCACTACGGCCCTGGATTATGAAGCCATATCCACAGAGGAATCTAACTAGGGAACAGAGGATCTTCAATTACAGGCTGTCAAGGGCCAGGAGGGTAGTAGAAAATTATTTTGGCATCTTGGCAAACAGATTTAGATGCTTGCTCAAGACAATGGAGCAGAGGCCCAAGAATGTGGAGAGTATAGTATATGCAGCATGTGTTCTGCACAACCTGATCCGAATGAGAGGTGCAGCTGCTGGATCAGCAACATCCATCCAGGGCAGTGACATAGTGGACAGTGACACAGGGAAAGTAACACTAGGTGCTTGGAGAAGTGGTGCGAACAAGTTGAAAATGGTCTCACTGCAGCGTTTGAAAGGTAACTCGGGCACATCCTGTGTGAAAGAGCAAAGAGACCATCTCTGCGCTTACTACAATTCACAATAGGGGAGTGCCGTGGCAGGACAGCTATATTGATGGGTAGCCGACCACGGGAACATTACTGCATGTTATAAGCTGACTTCCTAGTGTTGTCCTCTGAAAAGTGCTTCCTATAAGATGTTCGTCCGCAAAACCTGCCGTTTAGAACATTGCATTGTCCCTTTAAATGCCTGAGTTAACGCTTGTAGCGGAGGTTGATGGATATAATGTGTTTTAAATAATCTGGCGTGCCTCATTTGTTGTATTTCGTGTTTGCGAGGCCCTTTTACAGACAAATGTATTGTGTGATGCATCTCCTCTCAATATGTGACAGAATTCGTCTTCTTATATTTTCAAATAGGAATAAAGACTTTGTATCACATTTACCGTGCTGATTGTCTTATTTTATTTTCTACCAAGAGGTGAAGAACACGTTTAAAAAGCTGAACATTTCAGTGTCCTGCACACTCAAAAATGTTAATGTTAAAATGTGATAATATCACCTCCATTAAGGTATTTTGTGTTTCAGCATGAGAGGGATTAGAACATTAGAGACATTCATCTTGTAGTGATGTATTAATGACGATTTGCAGACATCAAGCTGATAGTAAAAGATAAGTTTATTTTAAACAAGCAATGGCAATGACAATCAAAATGCTGA
The DNA here is from genome assembly GCF_010909765.2 of Amblyraja radiata. NCBI lineage: Eukaryota > Metazoa > Chordata > Chondrichthyes > Rajiformes > Rajidae > Amblyraja > Amblyraja radiata. Next base: position 114,911,106 of record NC_045957.1, read on the forward strand.
GGTAAAAGCTTTATCACACTTCAGGATATAATAAAATGAGTAGCCACCAAAAAAAAAAATGCACAAGAGTAAAGGACACATAAATTAACATACAGACATTTACAAAGGACTACAGATGTCACACCAAATGGTGAGTGGCCAACATTGGTACCACTCCACCAGTTCCCCCTCTTGTTCTCTGTTGAAGTTATATGGCCTTTACCTTCTGCCATCTAACCTTTATGTTATCGTCTGCTGAGGATATTGTGGAGGCAACAGCTACTGGGGAGGCAATCTCAAATCCACCTTGATCACCCTCTCCCTGCTCCAAGGAGCCCACAGGCAATGGTATCTCTGGTATCTCCTCTTGCCTCTCCACCTGTCTCTCTTGCTGAGTTTCCTCCTCATTTACCTGCATGGCTAAAAACGTTCTGACTTTCTTTGACCCCTTTCTTTGCGCTTTTCTGAGAGGCATCTCTGCAAGTCTTTTTACTGTGAAAAAGATTATCAAACAATGACAATTAGGTGGGACGTCCTCGATGGACACATGGTCCATTGGCGATATTGAGACCACCTTTTTTACTCACCTTATGTCCCTTCTGTCAAGCTTCCGGGTTTACCGTTCGCAGGAGTTCCCACGGTACCCGCAAGTGTCATTACGGATATCGCACGGATATCGCACTGGCATCTGCGTTCATACAATGTTGCAACGCTGCTCAAGTCACTCTTGGAGAAATTCAAAAATGTTTGATTTTCTCCCGACCTTACCAAGTCACACGACTACCTGCCGTTAGTGCCACGGAGGTCCTCGGTGGTCCACGAATGCCGTACTGCTATCGCAGAAGGTTCCCACGATGTTAAATCTTGTTAAGTCTTGCTTCAGGTCGCACAGTGAGAAAGCCATTTAAGAGTACCCCATAGTTTGGGAAACAGCTCCATCCAGGACCACAAGCAATTGCAGAGAATTGTGGACGCAATCCAGACCATCACACAAACCAGCCTCGCTTCCATTGACATCTTCCCCCCACGCCACCCCCGCTGACACCCGCTGGGCCCACGCCACCCCCGCTGGGCTCATGCCACCCCCGCTGAGCCCACGCCACCCCCGCTGGGTCCACGCCACCCTCTCTCACCCCCGCTGGGCACACGCCACCCCCGCTGGGCCCACGCCACCTTCATTCCCTCCACCCGCTGGGCCCCCGCCACCCCCATGGGGCCCACGCCACCCCCGCTGACCCCCACTGGGTCTACGCCATCCCCGCTGGGCTCATGCCACCCCTGCTGACCCCCGCTGGGTCCACGCCACCCTTGCTGACCCCCGCTGGGCACACGCCACCCCCATGGGGCCCACGCCACCTTCATTCCCCTCGCCCGCTGGGCCCGCACCACCTTCATCTTCGCCCCCCCCCCACAAGAAAGAGGGGGGATGTGAGAGGGGGGAGGGGGAGAGAGAGAGAGAGGAAGGGAGAGGAGATAGAGATGCGAAGGGGAGAGGGAAAGGGGGATTATCTTGAGTGAGAATGCAAAATTAAGGTAGGTTTTAGAGCTATTATATTTTCTCCTCCATATGAATAATATTAAACAATATCAAATAATATCAAATAATTGGAACTGTTTTCTTTTCCTTGATAACAATACTGAAAAATATGAATTCCATAGTTTGTGACATAAATACACATTTTAATGGGATCATTATATACAGATGTAACATTTCCATTTTGAGATCGGGGGGAGGGGGGGGGGGGTGGTGCTGGGGGCAAATATGCGACAAGCCGATAGCCTAATCGTCAAAGAGTTAAAAGATAGCCTAATCGATAAAGCGCTGAGAAAAGGAACCAGAGCTGCCAAGGAAAGATACTCTGAGAAGTTGAGGAGCAAGTTCTCAGCTAATGACTCTTCTTCAGTTTGGAAGGGCATGCAAGACATCACCAGCTATAAGAGGAAAGCCCCCCCGCTCTTTGGACAATCGTCAGCTGACGAACAACCTGAATGAGTATTACTGCAGGCTTGAAAATCAGAGACGTAACCCTGAAACCCCCTCCCCAACAAACACAGCCAGACCCCAGTCTGCAAAGAATGGACCCGGCACCCTCTCCTTCCCATTCACCACTTCACACCTACTTAAGGCAAGACTCCAGTATGAAAAAAGTGGAACCTTTCCCACCCCACCCAACCACTTCACACCCACTCACAGCCTGGCCTCAGTCTGCAAAGACTGGGCCCTTCTACACCCACCCCACTCCAATCACCACTTCACACTTCACAATGACTGCACCTCCACAGACACCTCTGTCAAGCTTCTCAAGTTTGCGGATGACACAACCCTGATTGGACTGATCCAGGATGGGGTTCTCTGTACTCTTTTCAGTTTGACATCTTTCCTATAACATGGTGCCCAGAACTGAACACAATATTCTAAATGCAGTCTCACCAACGTCTTATACAACTGCAACATGACCTCCCAACTTCTATACTCAATACTCTGACTGATGAGGGCCAAAGTGCCAAAATACTTTTTGACCACCTGATATACCTGCGACACGACCTTCAAGGAACCATGCAACCATCAACCATTCCTCTGCCCACCTGGCTAATTGATCCAGATCCTGCTGCAATCTTTCACAACCATCTTCACTATCTGCAAAACCACTCCTGTATCATCAGCAAACTTGCTAATCTTGCCCTGTTCTGTGATGTTTCAGAGTGCTGGAGTAACTCAGCGGGTCGGGTTAGTATAGAAGTTGGGAGGTCATGTTGCAGTTGCATAAGAAGTTGGTGAGGCCGCATTCAGAGTATTGTATTCAGTTCTGGGCACCATGTTATAGGAAATATGTCATCAAACTGGAAAGGGTACAGTGAAGATTTATGAGGACGTTGCCAGGACTAGAGGGCCAGAGCTATGGGGAGAGGTTGAGTAGGCTGGGACTCTATTTCATGGAGCACAGGAGGCTGAGGGATGATCTAATAGAGGTGTATAAAATCATGATTTGAATAGATATGGTTGAGTCTTTTGCCCAGAGTAAGTGAATCGAGGAGCAGAGGACATAAGTTTAAGGTGAAGGGCAAAAGATTTAATAGGAATCTGAGGGGTATGTTTTTCACACAAAGGGTGGTAGGTGTATGGAACAAGCTGGCAGAGGAGGTAGTTGTGGCAGGGACTATCGCAACATTTAAGAAACAGTTAGACAGGTACATGGCTAGGACAGGTTCGGAGGGATATGGATCAAACGCGGGCAGGTGGGACTAGTGCAGATGGGACATGCTGGGCTGAAGGGCCTGTTTCCACACTGTATCACCCTATGACTCTATCTTTCCCTCTCAAACCCATTCTCATGCCTTCTCCCCATTACCTCTGACACCCCTATCAATCAAGAATCTATCAATCTCCTCCTGAAAAATGTCCATTGACTTGACCTCCACAAATGTCTGTGGCAATGAATTCCACAGTTCACCACCCTCTGACGTAAGAAATTCCTGCTCATCTCCTTCCTAAAGGAATGTCTTTTAATTCTGAGGCTGTGGCCACTGGTCCAAGACTCTCCCACTAGTGGAACCGTCCACTCCAAATCCACTCCATCCAGGTTTTTACCAGGCTGGGACAGACGGCAACAGCTTCACACCATGTCCCAAAGCTTGTGTCCTGTCCTGCATCACCCAAGGCAGCAGAGACGTTATAGGAGAGGGCAAGCATTGTAACAAAGCAGCTCACGGTGGTTTGGGTAACATTCAGGAATGTCTATGTATGGCACATCATGAATATTACTGAAGAACGGTCTTGACCCGAACTATAATCTATACTTTTTCTCCAGAGATGCTGCCTGACCCACTGAGTTACTCCAGCACTCTGTGACATGTCACCTATCCATGTTCTCCACAGATGCTGCCTGACTCACTGAGTTACTCCAGCACTCTGTGATATGTCACCTATCCATGTTCTCCACAGATGCTGCCTGACTCGCTGAGTTACTCCAGCATTCTGTGAAACGTCGCCTATTCATATTCTCCGCAGATGCTGCCTGACCCGCTGAGTTACTCCAGCACTTTGTGACTATTTTCCCTTCACCCACCTGCCCAAGCCCACTCTCCCCCTCCTATGTTCCTTTCCACCCATAAACCTCTCTCTGCCTTTACATTTCACTCCTCTTTCAAATCTGCTCTACTTATCTACATGCATTTTTCTTCTTCACTTTTTAGCCATAGAATGATGCAGTGTGGAAACAGGCCCTTCAGCCCAACTTGCCCACACCGACCGACATGTCCCATCTAAACTAGTCCCACTCACACGCATTTGGCCCATATCCATCTAATCTGTCCTATCCGTGTACATGTTCAAATGTCTCTTAAACATTAGGATAGTCCCAGCCTTAACTACCTCCTCTGGCAGCTCGTTACATACACCCAGCACCCTTTGCGTGAAAAGCTACCTCAGATTCCTGTTAATTTCTGAAATATTGGTCATAAATTTGGTGCAAAAATGCTCCAAAACGAGGCTCAGAATGCATCAGAGAGCATCTAAACCCCCTGAGCTTCCAGGGCCCTGGACCCCGGCATCGAGGGACTTCACGCTTCGCGCTCGTGATGTGTGCAGCGCACAGATTATTTCACATTAAGTTTTTTGTAATCCTGTCATGCCACCCCCCTTTTTGAAAAGCTTCGTACGGGCCTGACTATCATTATTCGGACTTTACTGGACTTTATCCTACACTACTGGCTATTCCCTTTATCATGTATCTGTACACTATGGATGGCTTGGTTGTAATCATGTATTGTCTTTCTGCTGACTGGTTAGTGCGCAACAAAAGCTTTTCACTTTACCTCAGTACATGTGACAATAAATTAATCTGAACTGAATATCAATGGGACATGAGGCATAAAGAGAAGTGTTGGACATTTCAATCCTGGCATAATAGTCTCTGACTGTCTATACATGAGGCATGAGGCGGAAAGAGAAGCAAGTATGAAAAATAATCCATGCAGAAAGTTGAAATATTAATGCAGAAGCCTGTTAAAAGAGCTCTCCAAAGATCGCAAAGAATTATTCTGCAATCCAAATACAGTCCATACAGGGAGTGCTCCAAAAAAACATGAGCACCTGTGTCATGTCTAGTTTAGACTTTAGACTTTAGAGATACAGCATGGAAACAGGCCCTTTGACCCACCTGGTCCGCGTCGACCACCGATCACCCCGTCCACTACATACTAGGGACAATTAACAATTTTTACCAAAGCCAATTAACAAACAAATCTTTGGAGTGTGGGAGGAAACCGGAGCACCCGGAGAAAACCCACGTGGTGAGAGGGAGAATGTACAAACTCCATACAGACGGCCCCTGTTAATCAGCCGGAGACCCAGGTACGATCCCGACTACGGGTGGTGTCTGTATGGAGTTTGTACGTTCTCCCTCCGACCGCGTGGGTTTTCCTGCAATCGGGCGACCAGATTCCAAATTGCTCTTCGTGGTTTTATTTCTGATTTATCCAATAAAATCGGAAACAGGAAATTAGCAATGTAATGTCAAGAGGACCTTGCACCTGGATCTGAAGTGCCCACATTGGATTGTCAGAGCTTGGTGATCGAATGGCAGACGTATTAAGGAATTACCCAGATTACAGGGTGGTTGTAATACGGTACAGTTCAGTGATTTACAAAGACTGAAGAGGTTCCTTTCATTTTGAAAGCAAACAAGCACATTATTGGTTGAATATTACTGTTGTCTTCCTCTTGTATGACTGAGAACCTCCTTGTTCACCATGTTACAGTTATTTCAGTTATAAGAAGTCACAGTCTCTTTGGCCCCCTTCAGTCATGGCTGACCATAGGTGTCTCCAGGGTGCTATTCCCTATATGGAGGACGCCTGTGCGTGACTTTGTTTAACGTGGGGAGACTGGTGCACAGACAGCCACCACACGGTACTTGACAGATCTGGGTCAGGATCCAGTGGCATGGAGTCCAAGACGACCGGAGACATTTTTCTGCTGCAGCCTTCATCCGCCTTCCCAGCCGTTGTGACGCTCCACTAAGATCAGCCATCATCCTCCACCTGTTCCACCGTTGAGGTCTTGGTTGGATTGCTCTTTGTCAGAAACCTCCCACTCGACCTTACAGCCATGGGTGGCCCTACCAGGAGCATAGCTCCAGACGGCATCGCTCTCAGGCTCTCAGGACACAAACTTCTCCACCACGACAAGGTGACAATCCACGGAGAAGTCACAGTACTCCAAACATAATAGAAGCAAGGTGTAATTTGTTGTTATATTGCATTTTTTGAGGTTAGATAAGGCATGATTTTAACCATTGGTGAAATGCCCAGAATTAACAAATAGTGCAATAGGCTGTGATTCTTTAAGTTTAGTTTAGTTTATTGAATTGAATACTTTATAGTTCTTTGCTTGCATACCCATAGGTATGCAAATAAAGGGTGCTTACAAAGTCACAAATCTCTCCCCCCCCCCCCCCCCCCCCCCCCCTCCCTGCCGAGCCAGTTCCCCCCGTCATTCTTCCCCCCCTCATAGTGGTCCCCCCAAGCTGGGTTTAGATATTAGGGATTTGATTAGTACGGGTGTCAGGGGTTAATGGGGAGTAGGCAGGAGAATGGGGTTAAAAGGGAAAGATAGATCAGCCATGATTGAATGGCGGAGTAGACTTCAAGGTTTCAAGGTTTAAGGTTAAGGTTTCATGGTCAGTTTATCATCACATGTACCAATTGAAGGCACAGTGAAATTTGAGCAACCATACAGCCACACTAAGTGAAAAGCAACAAGACACACAACCACATAAAAGTTAACATAAACATCCATCACAGTGATGGAAGGCAATAAAGTTTAATCCTCTCCCTCTTGTTCCCCTGCGGTCGGGGCAGTCAAAAGAAGAAAGGACAGAAAGACTGTTGGCGAGGTAGCCACTGCTGGTGGTGCCACCTGGTGGACCTGATATGCCGAATGGCCTTAATCTGCTCTGATCACTTCTGAACATGAGATACAGCGCGGAAAAGGGCCCTTCGGCCCACCGAGGCCACGCGTACCAGCGATCCCCAAACACTAGCATATCCTACACACTCGGGACAATTGACAATTTTACAGAACCTACAAACCTGTACGTCTTTGGAGTGTGGGAGGAAACCGGTGCACTTGAGGAAAACGCAAGCGGTCAAAGGGAGAACGCACAAACTTCATGTAAACAGTAAACTGTAGTCAGGATCAAACCCGTCTCTGGCGCTATAAGGCAGCAATTCTACCGATGCGCCACTGTGCCTCGCCAAGTACCTGATCCATTTTAATTGCAACCCATTAGAAACTTGGTTATAAACTACTTCCGACATTGTGGATAGCTGCGGTGGATTTAGGAAAAGCTTCATTTAGCAAATTGATGTTCGTAAGGTCATACATGATAGGAGCAGGATTAGGCCATCAAGTCTGCTCCGTCATTCAATCAGGGCTGATCTATCTTTCCCTCTCAACCCCATTCTCCTACCTTCTCCCCATAACCCCTGACACCTGTACTAATCAACAATCTATCTACCTCTGCCTTAAAAATGTCCATTGATTTGGCCTCCACACCCTTCTGTGGCAAAAAAATCCACAGATTCACCACCCTCTGACCAAAGAAATTCCTCCTCATCTCCTTCCTAAAGGAGCATCCTTTAATTCTGAAGCTATATGACCTCACCTGGCAGTGGGCAGGTGCTATAGACCTGCATGGGAAGGTAGACGCTCCCGCCCCCACGAGTCTCGGGCAGATGGGGCTTGTCGGCCTGAGACGTGCCAAGCATACGTACAACCATCGAGAACTGGATAGAAGTCAAGCAAAATGTCATCTCTCTCCAGTCAACACGTTGGCTGGATGTGACCGGGAAGAATGTCAAACCTCAAACATTTCAACCAGGTGGAATTCTTCCAAACTGCCAGTGTCCACAAAATAGACAGTGAGAAACACTCAACAATAGGTTTGGTTTTTAAAAGGCAGCTGAACTACCGGTACAGATTCCCACAGGAAACACACAGCAGACCAGTGACCTAGCTTGAGAATTTAGAGTATATCAGTCTGAAGAAGGGTCTCGACCCGAAACGTCACCTATTCCGTCGCTCCATAGATGCTGCCTCACCCGCTGAGTTTCTCCAACTTTTGTGTCTACCTTTAGTTTAATTTAGTTTAGTTTAGAGATACAGCATGGAAACAGGCCCTTCGGCCCACTGGGTCCGTGCCGACCAGCGATCCCCGCACATCAACACCATCCCACACCCGCTAGGGACAATTTTAACATTTACCAAGCCATTTTACTTACAAACCTGTACGTTTTTGGAGTGTGGGAGGAAACCCGAAGATCTCGGAGAAAACCCACGCAGGTCACGGGGAGACCATACAAACTCCGTACAGACAGCTCCCGTAGTCAGGTTCGAACCCTGGTCTCCGGCGCTGAAAGCACTTTCTCACAACTCAACAACAGTCTAAGTGGTTTACAGTCAGTTAAGGACCTTTCGCACAGCAAGGAGGTTAATGCACAGGGCAAGATGCTTTCACAAATCTCACAAAAAGAAATACACAAAATGACCACCTGGTGTTTTAAGGCATCACAGAGCGCTGGAGTAGCTCAGCGGGTCAGGCAGCATCTCCAGGGAAACATGTATAGGTAATGTTTCGGGTCCAGACCCTTCTTCACACCCTCTGATAAAGTCATAGTCCTACTGCGTGAAAATGGGCCCTTCAACCCAACTTGCCCACACCGGCCAAAATGTCCTATTTACACTAGTCCCAGCTGCTTGCGTTTGGCCCATATCCCCCTAAACCTGCCTCTCCATGCACCTGTCTAAATGTTTCTTAAATGTTGCGATAGCACCTGCCTCAACTACCTCCTCTGGCAGCACGTTCCTTATACCCACCACCCTTTGCGTGAAAAAATTACCCCTCGGGTTTCTATTAAACCGCTGAGTTTCTCCAGCATTTTTGTCTACCTTCGATTAATTCCAATGTACTTCAGGCATTTCTTCAGAAGAACAGGCAGAACAGGGATGTAATGCTGAGGCTTTATAAGGTGCCGGTCAAACCACATTTGGAGTATTGTGAGCAGTTTTAGGCCCTATAACTGTGGAAGGTTGTGCTGGCGTTGGAGAGAGTCCAGAGGAGGTTTTTGATAATGATCCCAGTGTTGATTCAGTTAACATATGATGAGCGTTTGACTGCACTGGGCCTCACAAGCTTACAGGTTCACAAGTTATAGGAGTAGAATTAGACCATTTGGCCCATCGGGTCCACTCCGCCATTCAGTCATGGCTGATCTTTGCCTCCTAATCCCATTTTCCTGCCTTCTCCCCATAACTCTTGACACTCGTTCTAATCAAGAATTTGTCTATCTCTGCCTTAAAAATACCCACTGACTTGGCTTCCACATATTAACTACCCTCTGTCTGTAGAAGTTTCTCTTCACCTCCTTTTTAGGTCCTATAACTGAGGAAGGATGTGCTGACACTGAAGAGGGTCCAGAGGAGGTTTACGAGAATGATCCCAGGGATGAGTGGGTTAACAAATGAGGAGCGTATGACGGCGCTGGGCCTGTACTCGCTGGCTTTTAGAAGAATGAGGGGGGACCTCATTGAAATGGACAGCATAGTGAAAGGCCTGGATAGAGTGGATGTGGAGATGATGTTGCCACTAGTGAGAAAGTCTAGGACCAGAGGGCACAACTTCAGAATAAAAGGACGTTCCTTTGGGTCGAAGTTGAGAAGAAATTAATTTTGTCACAGGGTGGTGAATCTGTGGAATTCATTGCCACAGAGGCTGTGGAGACCAAGTCAATGGATATTTTTTAAGGCGGGGATTGACAGGTTTGTGATTACTAAGGGTGTCAGCGCTTATGGGGGGAAGGCAGGAGAATGGGTTTGAGATGGAAAGATAGATCAGCCGTGATAGAATGGTGGAGTAGACTTGATGGGCTGAATGGCCAAATTCTGCTCCTATATCATGAACTTAAAGACATTTTGAAATAGATTTGAGACACAGATATGGTAGACAGTCAGAACCTTTTTTTCTCAGGATGGAAATATCAAATGCTAGAGTGCATAACTTGAAGGTAAGAGAGGCAAAGGTTAAAGGAGACGGGTGAGAAAAAGTTTTTGCACAGAGGGTGGTGAATGTCTGGGACACATTGCTAGGGATGGAGGCAGATATCATAATGGCATTTAAGAGGTTTGGGGATGGATTGATGGAGATTTTTGGCATCCTTCAAGTCACAAGGTGCAATGTCCCAACAGAGCGCCACGTTTGGCAATGCCTGTGCCAACCCTCACGCAAAGACCAACACTTACCCGCCTACATATAATCCATGTGTAGGAAAGAACTGCATTTTTTGTACATGATACAAAATACATCTGCCCCTACTCTTAAAATGTGGATTACAAATATGTCTGAAACGCTACATCTTGAAAATATGAGACTTGTCTTAGCAGAAAAACCAAAGCAAGTTTTGAAGACATGGACAACATTCATTGATTCATTACAAGGATAGTATGGTGCAACACAATTTTGGAATTAAATCTAATTACGGGTTGGGTGATGGGTGGGGAGAGATACGAACCAGGTATATCATCACCTTTTATTTTTCATTCTGTTTTTGTCTTTTTATTTCTTTACGTTTTTCTCATTTCTTTTACTTACTCACTCTGCGGCTACACCAACTTGGTAGTCTAGGGGTTCTATCCTTGCACATTCACTTTGTCTTTCACTCTCTTTCTCTCTCACTTGCTTTTTCTCTCTTTTTAGCTAAAAATTAAAATTGAAGCTGTACAATAAATGTATTATGTCACACGCCGCGGTTTATACTTTTGTACAATGCTTCTAATAAAAAAAATGTAAAAATAAAATAAAATGTAAAAATAAATTAATTAATTAAAAGAACTGCAGATGCTGGTTTAAATCGATGGCAGAAGAAGGGTCTCGACCCGAAACATCACCCATTCCTTCTCTCCGGAGATGCTGCCTGTCCCGCTGAGTTACTCCAGCATTTTGTGTCTATCTGCACATAATCCATATTCCTCCATTCCTTAAATAGATCAAAAAGATTTGCAGAATTTGGGGATTGGAGTGTATGGAGGATTATGGATATGTTTTGGCAGATAAGAGCTGGTATTTGCATTATGTTCGGTCCACTGAGCCAAAGTGCCGGTTCCTATCCTGCACTGTTCTATGTCCAGGAAGGAACTGCAGATGCTGGTTTGCACTGAAGATAGGCATAAAATGCCAGAGTAACTCAGCGGGACAGGCAGCATCTCTGGAGAGAAGGATTGGGTGACGTTTCGGGTCGAGACCCTTCTTCAGACTACAGGTGATAGTTGGATAAAGGTGAGAAGGGTTTGGCTGGCAGATGGTTCGACAAAGGCCAGAGATGAAAAGACAAAAAGTGTGAGATAAGGATAGAAGAGGCATGAAATATGAAGACACTATGACTTAGAAAGATTAAGTTGTGATAATTGTTTTAGTTAATTTATCAAATTTAAAATGTATTTAGTTTCAACTGGGTTAGTATTAGCAGTAAAGGGCGCAGCAGTAGAGTTGCTGCCTTACAGCGCCAGAGACCCGGGATCGATCCTGACTATGGGTGCTGCCTGAACGGAGCTTCTACATTCTCCTGTGACCTGCGAGGGCTTTCCTGGGGTTTAGTTTAGTTTAGTTTATTTTAGTTTAGTTTATTGTCACGTGTACCGAGGTACAGTGAAAAGCTTTTGTTGCGTGCTAACCAGTCAGCAGAAAGACAATACATGATTACAATTGATCCATTTACAGTGTACAGGTGCTCCGGTTCCCTCCCACACTCCAAAGACGTACAGATTTGTAGGTTAATTGGCTGTTAAAATTGTCCTTGTGACCACATGGGTTTTCTCCGGGTGCTCCAGTTCGCTCAGATGTTTAAGTTTGTAGACTTCGGCAAAATTGTAAATTGCCCCTAGTGTGTGTAGGATAGTGTTAGTGTGCGGGGATCTCTGGTCGGCGCGGACTCGGTGGGCCGAAGGGCCTGCTTCCATGCTGGATCTCTAAACTAAACTAAAGTATAAGGTGATAAATAAAAGCCAACCCTGTAGATATATCCGCTTAAACAATGCACAAAGATGCACAAGGCAAATGTGTGGAAGATTTTTACTGCTAATGGCACCACTATTGTGCCTTTGAGAAAGGATGTTGATGACTTACAGTAAGTTAGACAATGCTAATCAGCATTATTTGCAGGTAACCTCGATGCTTGAAGACTGATTAAATTGACATATCAAACTTCTGCCTTCACAGCTGCTCTATCGAGGAGAATGAGTTGGCTGCCATCCAAAACAACTTCCCACCAGACTCTTAGTGCTTAGCGCACACACCTGCCATTTGGGGAAATAAGTAAGTGAAGCAGCACTACCTGAACAGGATCATCAGGATCGTGAGGCATTTGTGAGCCATTTTGGGCTTGGTATCTGAGGAAGGATGTGGTGGCGCTGGAGAGGGTCCAGAGGAGGTTTACAAGAATGATCTCAGGAATTAGTTGGGTTAACGTGTGATTAGCGTTTGACTTCTTCTTCTTTCGTGTGGCGTGCACAGCCTAAAGCTGTTGGACAACTTGTTCTATTTGATCTTCCGTTTGTGCACGTCGAGTTGATTGCATTAGTCGAAACAGGGCGGACCACGTGAAGGTTGCAATCTTCCACCCCAGCGTTTCACGGCACTGGGCCTGTACTCGCTGGAGTTTAGAAGGATGAAGGGAAGAGCGCATTGAAACTTACCGAACAATGAAAGGCCTGGGTAGAGTGGATGTGGGGAGGATGTTTCCACTAGTGGGAGAGTCTAGGTCCAGTGGTCAGGGCCTCAGTATAAAAGGACATTCCTTTAGGAAGGAGATGAGGTGGATTTCTTTAGTCAGAGGGCGGTGAATCTGTGGAATTCATAGACACAGAAGGCTGTGGAGGCTGTCAATAGATATTTTTAATGGGTAGATAGATTCTTGATTAGCACTGGTATAAGGGGTTATGGGGAGACGGCAGGAGATTGGGGTTCAGAGAGGAACATAGATCAGCCATGATTGAATGGCAGAGTCGACTTGATGGGCTGAATGGCTTATCACTTATCTGCCTGGGTTCTGGGACCAGATTCCATTCACTCTGCCTCAGCTTTCCCTGACCTTCCTCAAAAGTAATCCAGAAGAGGCATCCCACAACAACTCAAGATTAAATTGTCAAAAGCACTATGGCGCAGTGGTAGAGTTGCTGCTTTACAGCGCCAGAGACCTGGAGTCGTTCCTGACTACGGGTGCTGTCTGTGTGGAGTTTGTACCTTCCTACCCAGACTGTGCGGGTTTTCCCCGGGTGCTCTGGTTTCCTTCCCCAGCGGACTCAGTGGACCCAAGAGCCTGTTTCCCTGCTGTATAGAGTTATTGAGTCACAGTCATAGAGTCATATGGCGTGGAAACAGGCCCTTCGGCCCATCTTGCTCACACCGGCCAACATGTCCCAGCTACACTAGTCCCACATGCCAGCATTTGGCTCATGTCCCTCCTAACCTGTCCTATTCATGTACCTGTCTAACTGTTTATCAAATGCTAGCATAGTTCCTCCCTCAAACAATCTCGAAACTAAACTAAACTAAAACGCCTGCCCTCAAACATTGGCTGAATCCTTCAAAGGTTTCAAAGGTCAGTTTATTGTCACCTGCACCAATTAAGGTACAGTGAAACTCGATTTACCATACAGCCATACCAAGTAAAAAAGCAACAAGACACACAACTACGTAAAAGTTAACATAAACATCCACCACAGTGGATTCCTCACATTCCTCACTGTGATAGAAGGCAAAAAACTCAAATCTTCCTCCCTCTTTATTGCAGGTGGGAATTAAAGTATTGTGTTTATAGACCGAGGAAATTACAAAGGGCGGCGCGGTGGCGCAGCGGTAGAGTTTCTGCCGATCTTGACTACGGGTGCTTGTCTGTACGGAGTTTGTACGTTCTTCCCGTGACCGCGCGGGTTTTCTCCGAGACCTTCGTTTCCTCCCACACTCCAAAGACGTGCAGGTTTGTAGGTTAATTGGCTTGGTTTGAATGTAAGTTGTCCTTAGTGTGTGTAGGATTGTGTTAGTGTGCTGGTCGGCACGGACTCGGTGGGCCGAAGGGCCTGTTTCCGCTCTGTATCTCTAAAACTAAACTAAAACCAGACGATGGGTCTCGACCCAAAACTTTGACTGTCCGTTTGTCAAGTGTCCGTAACTCCTTCCTTAGACCTTTATATTTCTTATCTCATGTGCCTTCTTTCACTACCGCCTAAAAATCTATGTCTTCATGTCTGAACTTTTGTTGTTGCTTTTTGTTATCTGGCACAATTTATTCTCCTTTTCGCCTTTAGCCTTTGTCACTGTGCCCAGACAATCGCCACCAATCACTTATTTCTGCTAAAGTGCCTGTCCCACTTTCACGACTTAATTCGAAACCTCTGCCGTGTTTAAAGGACATTAAAAAAAATCAAAATCGTGGTAATCTACGAACTCCTATGAGTTTCCACGACTATGTTCACGAACTCCTACAAACTCCTACGAGTGTGTATACGAATTCCCATGACTATTTCGATGCGCTCCTTATGAGTAAAAAGTTGCAATTTCTTTCATCCCAACCATTTTTTTACTCGTGGATATTTTTTATCGGGCTGGAAAAAACGTCCCGACTTACCTGATGCCACGAGTACCTATGGCTAGCATAATGGGCCGCTACGATATATCTACGAACTCCTACGACCTCTTACGGACTCATTATGAACATTCTGCGAGTTTGAATCAAGGGGAAAACTCGGGAGAATTCGTGAATAACTCGTGAAAGTGGAACTGATTAGCACGCAACAAAAGCTTTTCACTGTACCTCTGTACACATGACAATCAACTAAACTAAACTGAACATGTATCCTCCTCTCACTTGCCAGGCTTTGCCCCATTCCCTCCTCTTCTTTCCAGTTTTCTTCCCCCCTACTCCATTAACTTGAAGAAGGGTGGTTGCCCGTTCATTTCCTGCACAGATGCTGCTGACCCGCTGAGTTTAGTTTAGTTTAGTTTAGTTTAGAGATACGGCGCAGAAGCAGGCCTTTCAGCCCACTGAGACCGCGCCGACCAGCGATCCCCGCTCACTAACACTATCCTACACACTATGGGCAATTTACAATTTTACCGAAGCCAATAAACCTGCAAACCTGCACGTCTTTGAAGTGTGGGAGGAAACTGGAGCACCTGGAGAAAATCCACATGGTCACAGGGAGAACATACAAGCTCAGTACAGACAGCACCCATGGTCAGGATCGTACCCGGGTCTCTGGCGCTGTAAGGCAACAACTCTTCCACTGTGCCACCGTGTCGCATGTCCTTTGCTTTTTGCTCATTTGCAGATTCGCGTGTCTTCATCTTGGAATGCTTTCTGTTAGAAGAATTATATGAGCAGTTTTTTTACTTGTGTGGCCAGTGCAGAATGAGCGGCATGGTGGCACAGAGGCCAAGATACTGCTTCACAGCGCCAGAGACCCGGGTTCGATCCCGACTACGGGTGCTGTCTGTACGAAGTTTGCACGTTCACCCCTGTGACCCCGCGGGTTTTCTCCGGGTGCTCCAGTTTCCCCCCACATTGCAAAGACTTGCAGGTTTGCAGGTTAATTGGCTTCTGTAAATTGCCCCTAGTGGGTGTGGGGCGATCGCTGGTCGGCACGGACTCACTGTCTCCACACTGTATCTCTAAAACTAAAACTAAAAATCTGCGGTGTCTCATTTATCCCAAGATCTAAGGTTCAAATGTTCTTTGACCACTGTACATTAGACTGGGTGATCCTGAGGTCATAAAAGATGTGGCATAAAAACAAATTTTTCTTTATCATTAGGAATTCAATTGGTTAATAATGTTATTTAATTATGTCTGTATGTTTAAAATGATCTTTTATTACATTGTTATCCTGCCATTTTTAGTGCAAGTATATGGTTTTAATTTGCTAGGCATGCTTGCTTTGGATACATCTCATAAGAATTTCATCTAGCATGTTAAAATTAGCACTTTGTTAAAATGGGAGCAATCTGAAATTAAAATCCCATTCCATTTTGCTCTGACCAACCCCCATTGATTTCTCGAACTTCAAGTATCCCTTGGTTTCTCTCTGTCCCCGTCCCTCCCCCACCCTAGTTCTCTGTCTAGTTTCACTGTCGACCTGATTAACAATTTTACCGATTGCGTGCCTCCTTGTTGCCTTCCCCTCAGCTGACGATGAACCATTCTACATTTCCTTGATCATCGTCTGCTTTGATCTGACGGGGGAGTCCAGAACCAGGGGTCACACATTTTAAGAATAAGGGGTGGGCCATTTAGGACTGAGATGAGGAAAAACGGTTTCACCCAGGGAGTCGTAAATCTGTGGAATTCTCTGCCACAGAAGGCAGTGGAGGCCGATTCACTGGATGTTTTCAAGTGAGAGTTACATTTAGCTCTTGGGGCTAAACGAATCAAGGGATATGGAGAAAAAGCAGGAACGGAGTACTGAATTTAGATGATCAGCCATGATCACATTGATCATCCAGAACCAGGGGCCACAGTTTAAGAATAAGGAGTAAGCCATTTAGAACAGAGACAAGGAAACATTTTTTTCTCACAGAGAGTGGTGAGTCTGTGGAATTCTCTGCCTCAGAGGGCGGTGAAGGCAGGTTCTCTAGATGCTTTCAAGAGAGAGCTAGATAGGACTCTTAAAGATAGCGGAGTCAGGGGATATGGGGAGAAGGTAGGAACGGGGTACTGATTGGGAATGATAAGCCATGATCATATTGAATGGCGGTGCTGGCTCGAAGGGCCCAATGGCTTACTCCTGCACCTATTGTCTATTGTCTATTGTCTATTGAATGGCGGTGCTGGCTCGAATGGCTGAATGGACTGCTCCTGCACCAGTTTTTCTATGTTTTCTAAGTTTTCTATGTTTTCACAGCTCACCCTTCCACATATCTCTAGACTCGCTCTCCCCTGACCCTCAGTCTGAAGAAAGGACTCGACCTTCTCTCCAGAGATGCTGAGTTACTCCAGCATTTTGTGTCAATCCTCATTTCGTAAGCTGTCCAACCTTATGCGGCCACGATGCGTCGCGTTGGCCAGCACATCTATTTCCCAGTGATGCTGACTGTTCCTCTTCCCAAGGTGATGCACGTTGACCTATTCAGCCCCGAGCCTTCAACGTCTGCTTGACTAATGTACCGCAAAGTGCAGGGAGCCTGGCAGCGAGAGCAATGCCTTCTACATTATTAATAACTGGTTCAATGAAAAATGTGCACTTTACAAAGGCTCTTTCGCCAGATCTGTCGAAGGCCATTTTTCACAAGGCAGAAGCGGCGATATATATTATTCCAAGCGTTTTGTGTAACGGGCTATAATGAGGAGATAATTAATGCATAGATAAGATGGAAAAGAATGGAAGAGCAGCACAAAAGCAGAATCTCGAGTCTCGGTTCTCAATCTTTTGTGCCTTGCAATGATTTTCCATTTGAAGTTAGATAGGGCCCCCTACTGAAAATAAAGAACAGGAATCCCTCGACAACAGCAGCGCAATAAATAAACCTCCCCGCAATGGGAAAACAATCATAAATGTGCTAATTATAAGTATATTTTATCACCTTCACTTGTGTGTACTTAATACAAGTGTGCCTGCATAAATGAAAAGCAACTAGAAACAAAAAATTGAGATATTTGAATGAGGTATTTCCACTCGGTTCATTACATGCACAATGGACATACAATTATGGATGATATCTTTGCACTTTCTAATATCGCAGCCTTATCTGAGCCTCATTAACACAACACTGTTTGCAAACATATAAGGGATGCTCAATGCAAGATAATTTGCCACTGCACTGAATGTTGAAACTCGGTTTTCCTTCTTCCGCAAAGTGTTAATTTTAAAAAGCCCAGGTCTAACAGTGTGTCTATACACTGTAAATGGCTCGATTGTAATCAAGTGTTAGATTAGCTTCGTTCAGTTTAGAGATACAGCGCGGAAACAGGCCCTTTGACCCACCGAGTCCGCGCCGACCAGCGATCCCCGCACACTAACACAATCCTACACACACACTGGGGATAATTTACACACTTACACCAACCAATTATCCAACTAACCTGGACGTCTTTGGAGCGCGGGAGGAAATTGAAGATCTCGGAGAAAACCCGCGTGGGTCACGGGGAGAAGGTACAAACTCCGTGCAGACAGCGCCCGTAGTCGGGATCGAACCTGGGTCTCGGGCGCTGCAAGGCGGCAACTCTACCGCTGCGCCACCCTTACTGTCTTTTTGCAGACTGAATAGCATGCAACAGAAGATTTTCACTGTACATCGGTACACGTGACAATAAACTAAACTGTACTGTACTGTAATGAGAAATGAGGACAATAGGCCTCGCTAGTGTTGTGGACTATACAGGGCATTGCTTGCTTCACAGAAAAGATGGTACTCTGACAAACTAGTGTAACGTTCTGCTGTTGTATCTCCCAAGGACAGCTGTGGTGAAATGACTCATTATTTTGCTTCAAGATTTAAGGTGCTAATGTATTATTTTAACAGATCTAACACAAACATTAACAAATATAGCTGTTTCTTATTATTTTTGGTTAACATCCCTACTCAGTAGTTTATTATTAATAGGGCGGCACAGAGGCGCAGCGGTAGAGTTGCTGCCTGACAGCGCCAGAGACGCAGGTTCGATCCTGACCTCGGGTGCTGTCTGTGTGGAGTTTGCATGGTCTCCCCGTGACGGTGTGGGTTTTCTCCGGGTGCTCCAGCTTCCTCCCACATTCCAAAGATGTGCAGGCTAGTTGGCTTCTATAAATTGTCCCTAATGTGTGTACGTTGGTGTTAGTGTACCAGGTGATTGGTGGTCGGCACAGACTCGGTGGGTCGAAGGGCCTGTTTCCGCGCTGTATCTCTAAAGTAATCCAAAGAGTGGGCATATCTTTACAGTCCTTACTGAGTTATGATGTTAACCAAAATAATTAGTCATCAACATCATTGTTGGAAACATCAACAAGCATGTACGTCAATGCTATGTACGACAGTGATCGCAACTTCTATGGCAGTGTGGATGGCCGTTGGCTCGCTAGGAGAATGTTAGAAACGCTGCTTTTCAACCGGAAACATTAACTCTGTTTATCTTTCCATAGATGCTTCCTGACCTGCTGAGACTTTCCAACATTTTCTGTTTATATTTCAGAATTTCAGCAGAATTTTGAGTTCAGCAATTTATAATGGTACAATTTCATCAAGTTTTGCTGCATACATTGATACATGTTGTTTAGTTTAGCGATACAGCGCGGAAACAGGCCCTTCGGCCCACCGGGTCCGCACCGACCAGCGATCCCCGCACATTAACATTACTCTACACACAATAGGGACAATTTTACATTATACATTTAAACCAAACCAGCTAACCTACAAACCTGTACATAGGAGGAAACCGAGGATCTTGAAAACCCACGCGGTCACGGGGAGAACGTACAAACTCGTACAGACAAGCACCCTTGGGCAGGATCGAACCTGGGTCTCTGCCGCTGCAAGGCAGCAACTTTACCGCTGCGCCACCGTGCCACCCTGTACTTTGTTCTACTCATGTTGTACTTATAACACAACGCATTATGGACTAACATCAACAAAGCTCCTCCAATGTAGTAAAATATCTCCAAGGGCTTTAAAGGCACATAATTACTGACTGTAAGTGAATAAAGCATTCATTACCATGCATGACTAGAAGCTCAGTCAGGAAGACGTACATAATGGAAGGTCCACGTGGAGAGTCCGACGTCAAGCCTTATGGAGAAGTGCTAGTTTAGCTTGGTTTAGAGATACAGCGCGGAAATAGGCCCTTCGGCCCACCTAGTCCACGCCAACCAGCAATCCCAATACACTAGCACTATCCTACACACTGGGGACAATTTACAATTTTTACCGAAGACAAATTAACCTTTCTTTGGAGTGTGGGAGGAAACCGGAACAGCCGGGGAAACCCCACGATGGTGGGTGTATGGAATGAGCTGCCGGAGGAGGTAGTTGAGGCAGGGACTATCTTATACGGGTAGACAGGTACGTGGATAGGACAGGTTTAGAGGGATATGGGACAAATGCAGGCAGGTGGGACTAGTGTAGTTCACTGTCTTGTAGACTATTATCTACCTCCTTGGAGACCCTCGGACTATCTTTGATCAGACCTTACTGGCTTTATCTTGCACTAAACGTTCTCCATGTTATTCCCTTCATCATGTACCTATACACTGTGGATAGCTCGATTGTAATCATGTACTGTCTTTCCACTGGCTGGATAGCACACTGCAAGTCATGGTGGCGCAGTGGTAGAGTTGCTGCCTGAGACCCGGGTTTGATCCCGACTACGGGTGCTGTCTGTATAGAGTTTGTACGTTCTCCCCGAGACCTGCGTGGGTTTTCTCTGAGATCTTCGGTTTCCTCCCACATTCCAAAGACATACCGGTTTGTAGGTTAATTGGCTTGGTAAATTGTCCCTAGTGGGTGTAGAAAAGAGGTGAGGAGGAACTTCTTTAGTGTAAAGATACATGATAAGGGAACAACGTTTAGTGCAAGGTAAAGCCAGTAAAGCCCAATCAAGGATAGTCTGATTGGGTAGAGGGTATGTCATTTTTTTAAGGCACATCATTTTTCAAGGATAAGAAATATCCTTCGTGGAGTCAAAGAGTCATACAACACGGAATCAGACCTTATGGCTCTAATCGCCCATGCCAACCAAATGCTTGTTTGCCCCATATCCCTGTAACCATTTCCTATCCATGTAGCTGCCCAAGTGTCTTTTAAATGCTGTTATGCCCAGCCGGGGGTCGCTAGAAGAAATGCTCCAATCACTGGCCCGCAGACTACGACATCCTGAAGCCGTGGTCTGTGGAGCTTCTAGCTGCGGGTGCGGTGTGGACTTTAAGAGCTCCGACAGCCGGCCTGCGGCCTATAACATCATGAAGCCCCGGTCTCCGGTAGGAAGCGGCCGATTCGGGACCTACAAGCTGCGGAGTGTCCGTCCATCCCGACGTCAGAGTTTCGAGCATCCCGACGAGAGGGCCTGTACATCGGAGGGTTCATGGCCCCGATGAGAGGGCCTGTACATCGGAGGGTTCATGGCCCCAACCACGGATGAACAAATGAGGAGGACTGACAAAGTTATTGCCTTCTACCACAGTGAAGAATGTTGATTCCACTGTGGCGGATGTTCATGTTATATTCTATTGTATATTGTGCTCTTTTGTTTGTATGGCTGCATGGTAAATCAAATTCCACTGTACCGTACTTGGTGCATGTAGCAATAAATGTGAACTTGAACTTGAACTTGAACTTGAACTGATAGTACCTGCCTCAACTACTTCCACTGGCAGCTCTAACCATTTGCTCACCGCCCTCTGAGTGAAAACATTGCTCCTCAGGTTCCTATTAAACCTTATCCCTCTCATCTTAAACTTATATTCATGGCCTCTTGATTCCCCTATCTGTATACCTTTATGAGATCACCTCTTGGTCTCTTGCACTCCTTGGAACTAATCTGCATGACCATTCGCTATAGATCAGATCCTCGAGACGTGGCAACATACTTGCAGACCTTCTCTGCACTTTTTAGCTTTTAGTTGGGGTTAAGGAAAGAGCGTTCACGTTGCAGCGTTCACGTTTCCACCAATCTTTCCACCACCACGCACAAGAAGCGCAAGAAGCGCAAGACAGACACCATTGTACGCAGATGCCGAGAAGTGCATTCAGCTCTGACTGAACAACTTCTAATTTTGTGTGTGGGCTCGATAAGAAGAAGATGTTTTAAGTTTAGAGATACAGCACACAAACAGGCCCTTCGGCCCACCGAGTCCGCGCCGACCAGCGATCCCAGCACATTAACACTGTCCTACACACACTAGGGACAATTTATACCTGTGCCAAGCCAATTAACCAACAAACTTGTACGTCTTTGGAGTGAGGGAGCAAACCGAAGATCTCGGAGAAAACCCACGCGGTCACGGGGAGAATGTACAAACTCTGTACAGACAGCATCCGTAGTCAGGATCGAACCTGGGTCTCTGGCGTGGCAGGGCTGTAAGGCAGCCACTCTGCCACTGCACCACCCTGCCATCCACCCTTTCCACAATGATGACATATTTTGAAAAATGTGAATTATGTAATAGATTGTACCCCAGCGTCATTATTATAATGTTTAGAACTGTCAAGAAAGAAAGATCATTCACAATCATGCATTTCCTTTGCTAAAGATAACTACCAAACACATTTTCTGGAAACTCAAACCTTTTTAAACTATATCATCTTAAAAAGTAGCAACATTTCATTGGAGCAGAGTTAGGCCATTCGCCCCTTCAGGTCTACTCCGCCATTCAATCATGGCTGATCTATCTTTCCCCTCTCAACCCCATTCTCCTGCCTAACCCTGACACCCGTACTAATCAAGAATCTGTCAATCTCTATTCATTGACTTGGCCTCCACAGCCTTCTGTAGCAATGGATGCCACAGATTCACCACCCTCTGACCAAAGAAATTCCTCCTCATCTCCTTTCTAAACCTACGTTCTTCAATTCTGAGGCTGTGTCCTCTGGTCCTAGACTCTCCCACTTGTGGAAACATCCTCTCCACATCCACTCTATCCAGGCCTTTCACTAATGTGGTCTGACCCATAGTACCTCAGCTAAATTGGCCAAGCTTTACTTTTATCCAATTTAAGTTGAATACTATTGTGCAGGAAGCAAAATTAACCTTAAAAGCCATAGTAATATTTTTAATATTAAGCCCACCCTAGTGTATGTTCAGGTTCTCTGCTCAATAGCTGCAAATTGTCCAACTAATTTATCTTGTGTTAACTATACTGACCAAAGCAGTGTATGGAGCTGTAAGGGCAGCACAGTAGAGCAGCGATGGAGTTGCTGCCTGACAGCGCCAGAGATCCAGGTTCGATCCTGACTACGGGTGCTGTCTGTACAGAGTTTGTACATTCTCCCCGTGACTGCGTGGGTTTTCTCCGGGTGTTCCGGTTTCCTCACACAGTACAAAGACGTGCGGGTTTGTCGATGAATTGGCTTCTGCAAATTGCCCCGAGTGTGTCAGATAGTACTAGTGTTGGGGCGATCACTGGTCAGCACAGACTCAGTGGGCCGAAGGGCCTGTTTCCACACTGTGTCTCCAAACTAAACTAAAAGGACATAAAATGCTGGAGTAACTCAGCAGGACTGGCAGCATATCTGAAGAACATGTATTGATAACATTTCAGGTTGGGACCCTTCTATCAGTCTTCTATCATCCCAGTGTGTAGGATGCAAAACTGGAATAACATAGAACTAGTATACGGATGATCATTGGTCGGCGTGGACTCGGTGGGCCAAAGAGCCTGTTTCTACGCTGTATCTCTAAAATGTAAACTAAAACTAAAGTTGCACAAGACTCTACCTCATTGGTGACCCTCGGACTATCCTTGATCGGACTTTGCTGGCTTTACCTTGCACTAAATGTTATTCCCTTATCAAGTACCTGTACACTGTAAACGGCTCGATTGTAATCATGTATTTTCTTTAAGGGCCTGTCCCACTTTCCCGAGTTATTCACGAATTCTCTCGAGTTTTCAAACTTGCAGAATGTTCGTAACGAGTCAGTAGGAGGCCGTAGGAGTCCGTGGATATATCGTAGCGGCTCGTTATGCCAGCCGTGGGTACTTGTGGACATTTACTCGTGGACATTTTTCATCAGGCTGGAAAAAAATGTCCCGACTTACCTGATGCCCCGAGTACCTATGGCTGGCATAACGAGCCGCTACGATATATCCACGGACTCCTACGGACTCGTTACGAACATTCTGCGAGTTTGAAAACTCGGGAGAATTTGTGTATAACTCAGGAAAATTCGTGAATAACTCGGGAAAGTGGGACAGGCCCTTTACGCTAACTGGATGGCAAGAGACATAAGCTTTTCACTGTACCTTGGTGCTCGCACGTGACAATAAACTAAACTAAAGTAAGTTAATGTTGGGAACATAAGTATCACCATTACGTTGAGCTGTTCATAATGCATATCTTCAATCCAATGAGTAGGAAGGAATTTAGAAGGATGTTTAGAAGGATGAGAGGGTATCTTATTGAAAAATATAAGATTATTTAGCGTTTGGACACGCTAGAGGAAGGAAACATGTTCACACTGTTGGGGGAGTCCAGAACCAGGGGCCACAGTTTAATAATAAGGGGTAAGCCATTTAGAACGGAGACGAGGAAACACTTCTTCACACAGAGAGTTGTGAGTCTGTGGAATTCACTGCCTCAGAGGGTGGTGGAGACTGGTCCTCCGGATACTTTCAAGAGAGAGCTAGATAGGGCTTAAAGATAGCGGAGTCAAGGGATATGGGGAGAAGGCAGGAACAGGGTACTGATTGTGGATGATCAGCCTTAATCACATTGGATGGTGGTGCTGGCTCGAAGGGCCGAATGGCCTACTCCTGCACCTATTGGCTATTGAATTGCAGATGCTGGTTTGAACTGAAGATGGACACAAAATGGGGGAGTAACTCAGCAGGACAGGCAGCATCTCTGGAGAGAAGGAATGGGTGACGTTTCGGTTCGAGACCCTTCTTCAGAACGTTTTAGTTTAAAATAATGTGCATGGATTGTATGATGGCATCATTAAAAACAGCTAGCAAAATGCATGGAACTGGATTAAAGTAATTATTTTAGGCTGAAAATTTGTTTTTCTTGGTTGACACGTGTGAAAAAATGGCAGGTGAAGACAAAATGCACAGTCTTCGTAAGTGTGGGAGGGTAGTACAGCTCATCAACAGTCTAGAAATAACGAGCAATGTACATAAGCTATTAGCGGCTGGTGCTAATAATGTTAATTAAGCTTTGAAGAGCCCTGCAAAAACACCACCTTCCTACAGACAATGATTTGCATCTGCACACCTGCAGAATGATATTAAGACTGTCTACATCCATGGTGGGTTTATATAAAAGGTACACAAGAATGACACTAATAATGGAGACATCAACAAAGCGAATGGCAGACTGATGAGAACGGCGTTTATATACTTTCAGACAGCTTGTTATCTGAAGTGGATTTTAATTAGCTATTTTCTACCTAGCAAACGAGCAAATTAGTCAGAGCCATAAATAAGCATTGGCAATGTGCCCCAGAGTGAAGCAACATGAGCAGCGAAGATGGTATCAGTTCCTAAAGACTCCTCTGATGAGGACATTTGAATGTTACGGCACCTCGGGTCAGGATGTTGTCGATCCAACGAGCGAACTGAGAGGGTTCTTCTTCATATCGAGTCCACACACAAGATTAGAAGTTGTTCAACCAAAGCTGAACACACTTCTCGGCATCTGCCTACAATGGTGTCTGTCTCGCGCTTCTTGTGGTGGATAGATTGGCGAAAATAGGGCTGCGAAGTGAAGGCTCTTTCATAAACTCATAATTTCATTAGTATGAACAGAATTAGGCCACTTAGCCCATCGGGACTACTACGCCATTCAATCATGACGGATCTTTATTCTTTGGAGCGCAGAAGGTTAAGGGGGAACTTGATAGAGGTTTTTAAAATGATGAGAGGGATAGACAGAGTTGACGTGGAAAAGCTTTTCCCACTGAGAGTAGGGAAGATTCAAACAAGGGGACATGACTTGAGAATTAAGGGACTGAAGTTTAGGGGTAACATGAGGGGGAACTTCTTTACTCAGAGAGTGGTAGCTGTGTGGAATGAGCTTCCAGTGAAGGTGGTGGAGGCAGGTTCGTTTTTATCATTTAAAAATAAATTGGATAGTTATATGGATGGGAAAGGAATGGAGGGTTATGGTCTGAGCACAGGTATATGGGACTAGGGGAGATTATGTGTTCGGCACGGACTAGAAGGGTCGAGATGGCCTGTTTCCGTGCTGTAATTGTTATATGGTTATATGGTTATCTTTCTCTCCCTCCCAATCCGTACGGGTGTCAGAGGTTATGGGGAGAAGGCAGGAGAATAGGGTTTGCAGGGAGAGATAGATCAGCCGTGACTGAATGGCGGAGTAGACTTGATGGGCCAAAAAGCCTAATTCTGCTCCTATCCCTTATGGCCTTATGACATGACCATTCTCCTGCCTTCTCCCATGACCCCCGACACACGTACTAATCATGTTGATAGACACAAAGTGCTGGAGTAACTCAGCGGTTCAGGTAGCATCTCTGGAGGGTGGCACGGTGGTGCAGTGGTAGAGTTGCAGCCTTACAGCGCCAGCGCCGTGTTTGATCCTGACTACGGGTGCTGTCTGTAAGGAGTTTGTACGTTCTCCCCGTGATCTGCCTGGGTTTTCACTGGGAGCTCCAGTTTCATTCCACACTCCAAAGACGTACGTGTTTGTAGACTAATTGGCTTGGTGAAAATTGTAAATTGTCCCTAGTTTGTGTGGGATAGTGTTGGTGTGCGGGGATCGCTGGTCGGCGCAGACTCGGTGGATAAAAGGCCTGTGTCCACGCTGTATCTCTAAACTAAAACTAAACTAAACTAAAAGGAATAGATGACGTTTCGAGTCGAGACCCTTCTTTAGATTATTGACTTCCCAGTCTGAAGAAGGTTCTCAACCCAAAACATCACCTATTCCTTTTCTCCAGAGATGCTGCATGTCCCACTGATCTACGCCAGCATTTTGTGGTGTATCTTCAGTGTAAACCAACATCTGCAGTTCCTACCTAAAGGTATTGGAGTTGATGTGTATGTGGGCATATAGCAGGTGTTCACTACTTTGCTTGTAAAACTCACATCATAAGGGTGGCGCAGCGGTAGAGTTGCTGCCTTAGTGCTTGCAGCGCTGGAGACCCGAGTTCGATCCCGACTACGGGTGCTGTCTGTACGGTGTTTGTACGTTCTCCCAGTGATCTGCGTGGGTTTTCTCCGAGATCTTCGGTTTCTTCCCACACTCCAAAGACGTACGTGTATGAAGGTAAATTGGCTTGGTAAATGTAAAAATTGTTCCTAGTGTGTGTAGGATAGTGATAATATACAGGTATCGCTGGTCGGTGCGGACCCGGCAGGCCGAAGTGCCTGTTTCCGCGCAGTATCTCTAAACTAAACTAAATAAATGAAAGGAATAATGATTGCATGGATACAAAATTAATCGGGAAAGCAGAATGGTGGTGAATGGCTATTCTTCGGCTTGGAGGAGTTATTTAGCACCATTATCCTGCCTAAGGCCTATAAATAGCACAGATTTGTTTCCACTAGTGGGAGACTCTAGGACCAGAGACCATAGCCTCAGAATAAAAGGACGTTCCTTCAGAAAGATGAGGATGAATTTCTTTAGTCAACAAATTTCTTTAGACAAATACTATGGGCGGCGCCACCTTGTGGCAGCGGCTTGACTGCAGTCCGTCTGTCTTTTCTTTCTTTTTATCCTGTTAGGTGTATGTTTTAGTTTTATTTTATTTTTAGCTGTGTATATGTGGGGGGGCAGGGGGGGGAGGGGTGGAGGAAACTTTTAAATCTCTTCCCTGCACGGGGACTCGACCTTTTCCCTGTCGAGTCTCCGTTGTCGTTGGGGCCTAACATCGTGGAGCCGGCGGCCTCTAACCGGAATCGACCTGGGGCTCCAGTCGCAGAGCCTGCGGACTCACCTTCGCGGAGCTGGCCGACTTCGGAGCGCGGAGAGCTGTGGTGGTGCGTGGCTGCGACCCGACTTTGGAGCTTCGGAGGCTCCGGCTGCAGGCCATGTGGGCGGTAACATCGGGAGCTCGTGGGTCCCTGTTGGGAAACCGCTTTTCGGAGCTCCCGCAACGGCAACTTCTCCCGCCCGAATCGAGGGGTTTAAATCGACCCGGAGCTGGGCCTTACATCGCCCGCCGGGGGCTCTAACATCAAAAGCCTCAATCAGCTCGAAGCAGCAGTTTGACTGCGGGAGAAGAAGAATAAAGAATAGAGAACAGGGAAGAGATAAGACTTTTGCCTTCCATCACAGTGAGGAGGTGTTTGGAGATTTACTGTGATGGATGTTTGTGTGGAATTGTGTTAAGTGTGTGTTTTGTTTTTTTGCTGTTATGTCTGCAGGAACGAAATTTCATTTGAACTATGTTTGTTTAAATGACAATAAATGGCATTCCATTCTATTCTCTATTCTATTTAGTCGGAGGGTGGTGAATATGTAGAATTTAATTGCCACAGACGACTGTGGAGGCCAATGGATAGTTTGAAGGTGGAGGTTGACAGATTCTTGATTAGTACGGGTGTCAGGGGTTATGGGGAGAAGGCAGGAGAATATTGGTTGAGAGCGAAAGATAGATCAGACATGATTGAATGGCGGAGTAGACCCGATGGGCCGAATGTCTTAATTCGGCTCCTATAACTTATGAACTGATGAAATGCTGGAATGTCAAAGCTGTCAGATGATGCAAATCATAGAATAGACTGGTAGCAGACTTGAGCGGGGCATGAAGCAGTCGGATAACACTTATCACCGTGAAGCACTTGGTTTTGATGGAAAGAAAGAGGAGAGGCAATAAATGGCACAACATTTAAAAGGGGTTCAAATACTTTCAAGTTCAGTCCCGTGATTACATGTAAATAAATGTTTGAGGTTGCCAGGGACATTTTGCAAAGATTATTACAATGGCAAAGCAGACCCTTAATCTTGAAAGCACAGAAGCACGGAAACCATGTTGATATTTCAAACATTAATTAGGCTCGCAGTTTGGGAAGGTTAACACAGCTTTGGAGAATGTGCAGAAAATGTGTGTTAGTATGGTCAAAAGCTTTTCACTGTACCTCGGTACAGACCTGGTGGGCTGTAGGGCCTGTCCTTTGCTCTCTTGTCTATATGACCCTTTGGGCAAACAAATGAATCAATTGATTGAGCTATGGAGATGTCTTGTTCAGTTCAAATTAGAGTGATAGCCATCGACCCATAGAGTTATACTGCGTGGAATCAGGCCCTTCGGCCTACCTTGCCCACACCAACCAACATGTCCCATCTACACTAATCTCACCTGCCTGTGTTTGTCCAATTTCCCTCTAAACCTATCCTATCCATGTACCATGAGGAAAACATTTTTCACACAGAGAGTGGTGAATCTCTGGAATTCTCTGCCACAGAAGGTAGTTGAGGCCAGTTCATTGGCTATATTTAAGAGGGAGTTGGATGTGGCCCTTGTGGCTAAAGGGATCAGGGGGTATGGAGAGAAGGCAGGTACAGGATACTGAGTTGGATGATCAGCCATGATCATATTGAATGGCGGTGCAGGCTCGAAGGGCCGAATGGCCTACTCCTGCACCTATTTTCTATGTTTCTATGTTTCTATGTTTCTACCTATCTAAATGTTTCTTAAATGTTACAATACAATAGTTTCTCAACTACCTCCTCCGGCAGCTCGTTCCATAAACCTACCACCCTTTGTGTATAAAAGCCACCCCTCAGGTTTCTATTAAATCTTTCATCCCTCACCTTAAACCTATGTCCTCTGGTTCTCAATTCCCCTACTCTAGGCAAAAGACTAGTGTGTTTACCCGTTCTGTTCCTCTCATGATCTTTATACAACTCTATAAGATCACCCCCCATACGCCAGCGCTCCAGGGAATAGAGACCTAACCTGGTCAACCTCTCCTTATAGCTCAGGTCCTTGTCCTGCCAACATCATTGTGTTGCTGTCATCCCAGTCATCTCAGGGTTGCATCAGGCCACCGATAAAGATTGCTGCTTAGTTTAGTTTAGTTTAGTTTAGAAATACAGCGCAGAAACAGTCCCTTAGTTCCATCCAGTCCACGCCGACCAGTGATCCCCGCACACTGACACTATCCTGCACACACTAGGGATCATTTACATTTATACCAAGTCAATTAACCTACAAACCTGTACGTCCTTGGAGTGTGGGAAGTAACCGATGATCTCGGAGAAAACCCACGCAGGTCACGGGGAGAACGTACAAAACTCTGTACAGACAGCACCCGTAGTTGGGAGGGAACCTGGGTATCCGGCGCTGTAAGGCAGCAACTCTACCACTGCGCCACCGTGCCGCCACCATGCAGCTGTTGACTGGTCCACACATGGTAAGTACATAAAAGAGGGCGCAAACGACAAATAAAAAAGGGGAAAGAAAGAAGCAAGAAAGGGCAGAATGGATATAACACCCTCTGGGAGGTCACAAAACTCTCTTTTGAAATATAGCATCAATAGCACAGGTATGGTGGTAAACAATCTGCACAATCCTACCACAACCAGAGAGCAGTGCTGAACTATTATCTATCCTTCATCAGACTTTGCTGACTTTATGTTGCTCTAAACGTTATTCCCTTATCATGTATCTATACACTGTAAATGAATAAATGAATAAATAAGTTTATTGGTCAAGTATGTTCACATACATGGAATTTGCCCTGGTACTCCGCTCGCAATTAACAACATGACATACAGTGAACCATTAAGAATAAAACATTAAGAATAAAACATTATTGATTAAACATGTGAATGAAATATAATACCAGAGCAAAAGGTGGCTACAGACTTTTAGTTATTGAGTAGAGCTACTGCTCATGGAAAAAAGCTGTTTTTATGTCTGGCTGAGGCGGATTTGACCGTCCGGAGTCGCCTTCTAGACGGAAGTGCTTCAAGGAGTTTGTGGCCAGGGTGAGAGGGGTCAGAGATGATTTAACCCACTCGCTTCCTGGCCCTTGCAGTGTACAGTTCGTCAATGGGGTGAAGGTTGCAGCCAACAACCTTCTCAGCTGATCGAACAATGCGCTGCAGCCTCCAGATGTAATCATGGCTTGGATGTAATCATGTATTGTCTTTCTGCCGACTGGGTAGCACGCGACTCAGGCTTTTCATTGTACTGTGGTACACGTGACAATAAACTAAACTAAATTCAAGGTTATATTTATTGGAATGAGGTTGAATGGCTGCAATAATTAGCCAGGTTTAACCACGTTCCTCATCTTGGAAGTAATAATAGGGAATCTCTTTGCACCTGAGAACACTTGTGACTATTTTGCACCCTTTCAGAACTGAAAGTATACATTGGCTTTTAATTTTAAGATTATTACAAACAGTTCGTTGCTCCCTTTTGGAGTATAGCGTCCAGTTCTGGTCGCCCCAAATACAGGAGGATGTGAAGGCTTTGGAAAGGGCACAGAGGAGGTTTACCAGGATGATAGACGGGACAGGCAGCATCTCTGGAGAGAAGGAATGGGTGACGTTTCAGGTCGTGACCCTTCCTCAGACCAGAATGATGCCTGGATTCAAGCGTATTAGCTACAAGGAGGGGTTGGACAGGCTTGGGTTGTTTCCTCTGGAACGTCAGAGGTCGAGGGGAGATTTGATGGAAGTAGATATAATTTTGAGAGGCATAGATGGGGTAGACAGTCAAAGCCTTTCTCCCAGGTTGGAAATATCAACTACTGGTGGACATAGCTTTGAGGTGAGAGGGGCAAAGTTTAAAAGGGATGCGCGGGGGAACTTTTTACACAGAGGGTGGTGAGTGCCTGGAACGAGCTGCCAGGGTTGGTTCTTGAGGCAGATACGATAGTGGCATTTAGGAGACATATAGATTTGCAGAGAATGGAGGAATATGGATTATGCACAGGTAGATAAGAGATAGTAATGGCATTATGTTCAGCACAGACATTGTGGGCAGATGTTCTTTCTTCTATTTTATGTTTGAGTAAAACACGAAGTGCTGGAGTAACTCAGCGGATAGGACGGCATCTCATGAGATCTGGGAATACGTGATAGGTGCAGAATTTGGCCATTCGGCCCATCATGTCTATGCCATCATTCAATCATAGAAACATAGAAAATAGGTGCAGGAGTAGGCCATTCGGCCCTTCGAGCCTGCACCGCCATTCAATATGATCATGGCTGATCATCCAACTCAGTATCCTGTACCTGCTTTCTCTCCATATCCCCTGATCCCTTTAGCCACAAGGGCCACATCTAACTCCCTCTTAAATAATCATGGCTCATCTATCTCTCCCTCCTAACATCATTCTCCTGCCTTCTCCCCATAACCCCTGATACCTGTACAAATTAAGAATCTATTTATCTCTGCCTTAAAAATATCCATTGACTTGGCCTCCACAGCCTTCTGTGGCAAATCTGTGGAGGGAAAGGATAGATGATCTTGTGGGTCAGGACCCTTCTTCAGACTCAAGAGTGCTGATTTAAAGCACTTTCAGCATCTGCAGTCCCTTGTGACTCCATTATTTGTGTCGATCACTGGAGTGGGATTGGAACTCGGGGCCTTTTGATTCAGAGGTGAGAATGATTGCCAGAAAGTTGGGTCAAAGTATTGCACTGTAAATAAGGAGTTTAATTTAGTTTAGCTTATTATCACGTGGATTGTCACCTGGAGGAGAAGCTTGTGTGGACCTGAGATCCTGAGACCGATGCCGTCTGGCATTATGCTCCTGGTCGGGCCAGCCATGGCGGTAAGGTCAAGGGGGAAGGTCTCTGACAAAGAGCAATCCAACCAAGACCTCAATGGTGGAACAGGCGGAGGATGATGGCTGACCTTAGTGGAGCGTCACAACGGCTCGGAAGGCGGATGAAGGCTGCAGCAGAAAACGGTCTCCGGTCGTCTTGGACTCCATGCCACTGGATTCTGACTCAGATCTGGTGGCTGTCTCTGCACCAGTCTCCCCACGTTAAACAAAAGCACGCACAGGCGTTCTCCATATAAGGAATAGCACCCTGGAGACACCCAAGGTCAGCCATGACTGAAGGGGGCCTAAGACTAAGATATTCTGGGTAATGCCAACAAAGACTGATCAAGGATAGTCTGAGGGTCACCAATGAGGAAGATAGTATCCCAATGGGCCTCATCAGACTAAAGAAGTCTGCAAGACTAATCTGTGCTCTGAAAATGGAGTTTGCCCTTCTTACCGAAGCCAGAATAACTATTGTAAGTGCAGAGAAAAATTGCACGCGGTAAATATGTAATGAATGGAACTTCGATACCCTGTGGCACCTAAAATATCAATTCTTCTCACATCTACTAAATAAAAGATGATGTGCCTTCTTGTTGCTGGTGCCCACATCATTTTTTTTTAAACTGAATTATTCAATTACTAGGAGAATTTCTGAGATGTTTTTCTGTCTGTTAAGAGGAGTGTTATGTCAATTCAGATTGAAGGGCTTTCACGGTGGCAAGCTCACATTATTGAGAGGAAAAACTGCTTTGTGTAAAGTGGCTTGAGATTAAATTGTGTAGGAAGAAACTGCAGATGCTGGTTTAAACCGTAGATAGATACAAATTGCTGGAGTAACTCAGTGGGACAGGCAGCATCTCTGGAGAGAAGGAATATAGGATCACGAGCAGGTAGAGATGAGATTAACTTGGCATCGTGTCCTGCCTGACCGACGTACTATCTTTGATTGGACTTTACCTTACACTTCAGGCTAAAGAGGGGTCACGACCCAAAACGTCACCCATTCCTTCTCTCCAGAGATGCTGCCTGTCCCGCTGAGTTATTCCAGCATTTATTGAGATTAAATTGTGTTGTGGCTGTGAGCAAAGGATACATTCCTTTACTGCCAATAAAAATATTTATACATACAGGAAATTATGGAATAAAAACCAGTTGGATTCAGTTTTATTTTAGAGATACAGCGCAGAAACAGGCCCTTCGGCCCACCGAGGCCGCACTGACCAGCAATGCCTGCACACTAGCACTATCCTACACACACCAGGGACAAGTTTACAATTTCACCAAGCCAATTAACCTAGAAACCTGCACATCTTTGGAGCGTGGGAGGAAACCGGAGCTCCCGGGTAAAACCCATGCAGGTCACGGGAAGACCTGTACAAACTCCGTGCAGACAGCACCCGTTGTCAGGATCAAACCAAGCTTTCTGACGCTGTACGGCAGCAACTCTACTGCTGAGCCAATGCGCCACCTTTGTTTGAAAACTGTTGTGGATTTTCCACCGAAGCCTCTACTTCCTTAGAAGGTTTAGGAAGTCCGGCATGTGCCCAACAACTCTCAACAACTTCCACAGATACATTGTCAAAAGCATTTTATCAGGATGCATCACAGCTCGGTTTGGGAACAGCTCCATCCAAGACCACAAGAAATTGCAGTGAATTGTGAATGCAGCCCAGACCATCACAAAAACCAACCATTTATACCTCACACTGCCCCGGCAAGGCCAGCAGTATAATCAAGGACGAATCGCACCCTGGCCACTCTCTCTTCTCTCCTCTCCCATTGGACAAAAGGTATAGAAGTGTGAAAACGCACACCTCCAGATTCAGGGATAGTTTCTTCCGAGCTTTTATCAGGCAACTGAACCATCCTACCAACAACTAGAGAGCAGTCCTGAGCTACTATCTACCTCATTGGAGACCCTCAGACTATCTTTGATCGGACTTTACTGGACTTTATCTTACACTAAACATTATTCATGTTATTCCCTCGATCATGTATATATACACAGTAAATGGTTCGATTGGAATCATGTACAGTCTTTCCATTGACTGAAGGGGGCCTTAGCATGCAACAAAAGCTTTTCACTGTACCTTGGTACACGTGACAATAAACTAAATTATATAAACTAAACTGTATAAACTATATGGTATGTACACCAGACCCTTTACTAGATTGAATTCACAAGTGTTTTTAAATGCTGATCTCATAAACCAAATTAATTTTATCCCTGCATTTTATTTTGGTGACATGTAGCTATTACATTTTAAGTGGAATTATCTGTTAAAAGAGGCATTCCTTGCTATGGGTGACACAGTAGTTTAGTTTAGTTGTAGTTATAGAGTCATATAGAGTCATATAGAGTCATAGAGTGATACAGTGTGGAAATAATTCGCCCACACCAGCCAACATGTCACAGCTACACTAGTCCCACCTGCCAGCATTTGGTCCATATCACTCTTAACCTATCCTATCCATGTACCTGTCCAATTGTGTCTTAAATGTTGGTATAGTCCCTGCCTCAACTATCTCCTATGACAGCTTGTTCCATACATCCACCACCTTTTGTGTGAAAAAATAACCCCTCAGATTCCTATTTTTTCCTTCCTCTGGTCCTCGATTCACCTACTCTGGGCAAGAGACTCTACAACCATCATTAAGCTCTGAACTACATAGACTATTCTTGTTATTATTGCACTACTAGTGTTTGTTTTTTATGTGTGTGTGTGTGTGTGTGTGTATGTGTGTGTGTATATATATATATATTTAGATGTGTGTGTGAGTACGTGTACATATACACACACTGAACTTTTTTTCTCATTATTATATTGTTTTCAGTCTACTGTGTTTATATATTCTGTTGTGCTGCTGCAAGTAAGAATTACATTGTTCTATCTGGGACATGTGACAATAAAATACTCTTGATTCTTGACTAGTTTAATTTAGTTTAATTTAGTTCAGAGATACAGTGTGCCCTTCGGCCCACCAAGTTCGTGCTGACCAGCGATCAGCAGCACAAGCACTATCCTGCACGCTGGAAACAATTTACAGTTTTTACCAAAGCCAATTAACCTACAAATCTGTTAGTGAATGGGGAGGAAACCGGAGCACTCGGGGAAAACCCACATGGTCAACCGCACAAACTCCATACAAACAGTATCCATAGTCAGGATAGAACCCGAGTCACTGGTGCTGTAGGCAGCGGCTCTGCCAATGCGCCACCGTGCCACCACAACGTAATCACTGCTCTGTGCTCAATTGGTACTAAGTTTTTCTTGCTCTTGTTTCGTGTATCTGAGCTTCTGAGTTACTCCAGCATTTGATGTCTCTTTTCCTTCTCAACACTGCTTCCAACATTCCAACACCAGCATTACGAGAATGATCCCAGGAGTGATTGAATTAACTTATGATGAGCGTTTGACGGCACTGGGCCAGAACTCACTGGAGTTTCGAAGGATGAGAGGGTGCCTCATTGAAACTTACCGAATAGTGAAAGGCCTGGATAGAGTGGATGTGGAGAGGATGTTTCCACGAGTGGGAGAGTCTCGGACCAGTGGCCATATCCTCAGAATAAAAGGACGTACCTTTAGAAAGGAGATGAAGATGAATATCTTTCGTCAGAGGGTAGTGAATCTGTGGAATTCATCGCCACAGACGCTGTGGAGGCCAAGTCAAAGGATATTTTTAAGGCAGAAATGGTCAGTTTCTTGATTCAATAGACAATAGACAATGGGGGCAGGAGTAGGCCATTTGGCCCTTCGGGCCATTCAATGTGATCATGGCTGATCATCCACAATCAGTACCCGTTCCTGCCTTCTTCCCATATCACCTGGCTCTGCTATCTTTAAGAACCCTATCTAGCTCTCTCTTGAAAGTATCCAGAGAACCGGCCTACACCGCCCTCTGAGGCAGAGAATTCCACAGACTCACAACTCTCTTGGTGAAAAAGATTCGTAAGGGCGTTAGGGGTTATGGGGAGAAGGCAGGAGAACGGGGTTGAGAAGGAATGATAGGTCGGCCATGATTGAATGGCGGACTAGACTTAATGGGCCGAATGGCCTAATTATGCTCTCAGAACCTATGAATTTATGAACGCCAGCTTTAGCCAAGATTCCAATCGACCTCATCTCTTGCGGCATTGTATTTACCAGACCTTGCTGCTGAGAACAGTAAAGTGGTTCCCTGCTGCATGTGGAGATTAAAACATTCTAAAAAGGCAAATTAAACACTTCAGAATATATATTTTACCTCCTTCCAGGTTGGAAGACCCTTTACGACGTTAGACACTTCACAGGAGACTTTGCGTTGAAAATCACCTTTTTTTCCACATTTACTTTCTCGTCTGAAAGCTTGCAATTGAGATTTCCATTCAAATTAAGCCCTCCTTTGTACGCTGAGAAGACCAGTTAAATTTCCAGATCAAGTTTGATGAAAAGTCACATTCAACATTTATTTTTTAAATGTAACTTTTCACCAAACTTGATCGGGAAATTTAACTTACTACTTATGAACTTATGAATTTATAAGGCATTTGCTTCATTCCAATGTTTAAGAAAGAACTGCAGATGCTGGAAAAATCGAAGGTAGATACAAATGCTGGAGAAACTCAGCGGGTGAGGCAGCATCTATGAAGTGCAGGAATAGGTGACGTTCGCCTATTCCTTCGCTCCATAGATGCTGCCTCGCCCGCTGAGTTTCTCTTGCTTCATTCCAATGCTTGCTTGGGAGTATACAAATGATCTGTTGAAGTGCTTGCCTCTCTCAATGCCTGGCTTTGCATGATGCTGCTGGACGTAGCTATCCTTTGATGGAAGAGACAGTCTGACTGTGGTGATGGTTTTGCTGCCTTAGCTGAAAAAAGTGCACATGGGTAGTTGCCATAGAGACCGTGTGACCCTTGATGGTCAAGGTTCAGGTACGATTGGTGTCCAGGAGCTAAGCATCCACCTTCTGTTCCCAAAAGTCTCAGCGCTGGTGTCAATAAACTAGACTAATCTAATCTAATCTAATCTAAGGTCCTTTCTGCAGGAAGGGAAGAATTGGGGGGAAAATGTTGAAATAATAACGACAATAAGGAAGTAGGGACACAAAACGCTGGAGTAACTCAACGGGTCAGGCAACATCTCTGCAGAACGTGGATTGGCGATTTTTTGGGTCAGGATCTTTCTTCCGTCTGAAGAAGGGTCTCAAACCGAAACATCACCCATCTACGGTCTCCAGAGCCGTTGAGTTACCCCAGCACTCTGTGTCTTTGTTTGTAAACTAGCATCTGCAGTTCCTGTGTCTCCAAAGAAAATAAGGACGTTTTCAAGGTTAAGTTCCCAATCAGGTTTAGTGATAAGACACATTCAAAAATAAATGTGTCTGGAGAAGGGTCTCGACCCGAAACATTACCCATTCCGTCTCTCCAGAGATGCTTCCTGTCCCACTGAGTTACTCCAGCATTTTGTGTCTATCATTCATTTGCTCTTCTCAGTGTACAAAGGAGGGCTTAATTTTAATGGAGGTCTCAATTGCAAACGTTGAAGAAGACAAAGTAAATGGAGAAAAAAAGGTTATTTTCAACGCTAAGCTCTCTTGTGAAGTGTCTAACGTCGTAAAGGGACTTCCTACCTGGTAGGAGTTAAAAGATATATTCTGAAGTGTTCAATTTGCCCTTTTTAAATCTCCACACGCAGCTTGGAACCACTTTACTGTTATCAGCTGCAAGGTCTGGTAAAAACATTGCCACAAGAGATGAGGTGGATTGGAATCTCAAAGGTTCAAAGGTTCAAAGGTTGATTTATTGTCACATACACCTAGATGTAGTGAAATTCTTTTTGCCAAAGCAGCGCATAAAAAAGAATACAAACATAACAATAATAAATAGCTTTAACATAAAAACATCCCCCCACAATGGTTCCCATTATGGGGGAAGGCACAAAGTCCAGCCCCATCCCCAATGTCCACCCATAGTCGGGCCTATTGAGGCCTCCACAGTTGCCTCTACGGAGGCCCGATGTTCCAGGCCGTCCTCGCCGGGTGATGATGTTCCGGCATCGGGAGAGTCCTCTCAGCGGCCTGGGAACCCTGGAACGGCCGCCTCCCTACTCGAGATCGTGGCTTCCGGAGCCGACAAGGCCGCGCCGAATGGAGCTCAACTGGCGATCTCGTCGCGAGATCCCAGGCTCCCGATGTAAAGTTTCAGCGCCGCCGCCCGCAGCTCCGCGATGTTTTTAACGCCGGTCCCAGCTCACCGGAGTTCCAGCGCGGCGACCCAGGCAAGGCACCGCCCGCCCCGCAATGGCGCTCCAGCGCTGCACTGCCGTCCTCACACCCGCAGCTCCGCCGCCGCCGCCGCCGCCGATGCCGCCGATGCCGCCGGTGCCGCCGGTGCCGAAGCTCCGGGCGGTCCCCTCAGGAAATACCGCTCCAGGCCCGCTGGTAGGCCGCGAGGACGGGTCGAAAGTGCAGCCCGGAGAAAAGCTGCATCTCCGACCAGGTAGGGACCCTGAAAATTAGTTTCCCCCTCCCCCCCCCCCTCCCCACACATAAAAAAGCTAGAACTCCTTAAAAACAAAACACTAAACTAACTAAAAATAAGAAAAAAGAAATGAAAAACAGACAGCTGCAGGCTAGGCAGCCATACCCCCTACAGGTCGGCGCCTGTGTCTGGGCTAAAGCTCGCGATCATAGGTTCTGGTTCTGGTTCTGGTTGATTACTGCGCAAACACCTCATCAGTGGTTATCTCGCGCAGGTCGGAGTGAGTAGAGTAGTGATTAAATTTTGAAGTGGGGATTTTTGACCAAGTTGAGGAGATCTAGTTGCTCAATCCCCTTTTTAAATGTCTTAACATCGGGAGCAGCACGTGTGTAGGGTGGTAACATATTCCATTCTCTTATCATTCTTGAGGATAGGGAATATTGGTAGCAAAATATATTGAAATGTAGCGAGTTGATGATGTAGGGACCGTTATTTTGTCTTGTTTCATGGCAGTTGGTGCTCTGGGATGACGGGAGATTTGATTTTGTGAATCTCCTTGTAAATTGCAATAAGTCTTAGCCTGATTCTGCTGAGCTCTAGGGTATCCCATCCGAGAGAAGTCAGCATATTATCCACGCTTGATTTGCGCTTGTAGTTATTACATACAAAGCGGGCTGCTCGGCGTTGTACTTTCTCTGGGGTGATCGTGTTGTTGTTGTTGAAAGGATCCCATACGGCTCCACAATACTCCAATTTGGGCCTGACCAGGGACTTGTGGGCATTCTCTTTGACGGATGTACTACACGCGTGAAAATTTCTTTTGAGTTGGCCGAGAGTTCTATTTGCTTTGTTGGACACTTGACTAATATGCGTCGCCCAACTTAAATCTTTGCTTAATTCGACTCCTAGATATGGGTGATGATAGATAGATAGATAGATAAATACTTTATTAATCCCCTTATTCAGGGGAAATTCTGATGTCCATGCAGCACACTAATAAAAATACAACACAGTATTCAAAGAAATTCAACACCAAAACATCCCCCACAGTGATTCCCACTGTGGGGGAAGGCACAAAGTCCAGTCCCCATCCTCTTGTCCACCCATAGTCGGGCCTATTGAGGCCTCCACAGTCGCCGCCACGGCGCCCGATGTTCTCGCCGGGTGATGGTACTCCGGCGTCGGGAGAACCCTCAGCAGCTTGGGGTGCCAGGAACGGCCGCCTTCCCACCGGAGCCTGCGGCTTCCAAGCCAACAGACCGCGCCAGATGGAGCTCCGCACACTGGTGATCTCGGCGAGATGTTAGTTCAAACGCCGCAGCTGGCCGCTCCGCAGAACCACGGCTCCACGATGTTTTCCTCGGCGGTCCCAGCATACCGGAGTCCCAGCGCGGCGACCCAGGAAAGGCATCGCCCGCTCCGCAATAGCGCTCCAGCGCTGCACCGCCGCCAACGCCGACGTTCTGCGCCGCCGCCGTCGCCAACGTTCTGCGCCGCCGCCACCGCCGATGTTCTGGCCAGGTCCTCAGGGAAACGTCGCTCCAGGACCCGCTGGTAGGCCGCGAGGACAGGTCGAAGTCACTGCTCGGAGGAAGGCAACCCCTCCGAGCAAGCAATGTATGGCTACCCATTTTATATTCCAATAAAAGTGGTTTAATCTTGTGTGAGACATGCATGGTATGACATTTGGTTGCATTGAATGACATCTGCCAGGTTTTCCCCCACTCACAGAGAACATCCAGATCCTTCTGTAAGGACAAGCTGTCTTCTGGTGTTTTAATCTCTCTATAAATTAAGGCATATGCATTATCTCTCTATAAATTATCTCTCTGTAAATAATTTCTCTATAAAATATGGTTCTGAGTGCAGAATTAAGCTATTCAACCCATTAAGTCTAGTCCGCCATTCAATCATGGCTGATCTATCATTCCCTCTCAACCCCATTCTCCTGCCTTCTCCCTTTAACCCCCATCACATTCTTACTAATCAAGAAATTGTCAATCTCAGCCTTAAAAATATCCATTGACTTGGCCTCCACAGCTGTCTGTGGCAATGAATTCCACATTCACCACCCTCTGTCTAAGGAAATTCCAACTCATCTCCTTTCTAAAGGTACGTTTGTTTATTCTGAGGCTGTGGCCTCTGATCCAAGGTTCTCCCATTAGGGCAAACATCCCCTCCACATCCACTCTATCCAGGCCTTTCACTATTCGGTAAGTTTCAATGAGGTCCCCCCTCTTTCTTTTAAACTCCAGTGAGTATAGGCCCAGTGCCTTCAAACGCTCATCATAATTATGGCATAGATGCTGGATAAGCTAGATGCAGGAAAAATGTTCCCAATGTTGGGCGAGTCCGGAACCAGGGACCACAGTCTTAGAATAAAGGGGAGGCCATTTAAGTCTGAGGTGAGAAAAAACTTTTTCACCCAGAGAGTTGTGAATTTGTGGAATTCCCTGCCACAGAGGGCAGTGGAGGCCAAATCACT
The DNA here is from genome assembly GCF_010909765.2 of Amblyraja radiata. NCBI lineage: Eukaryota > Metazoa > Chordata > Chondrichthyes > Rajiformes > Rajidae > Amblyraja > Amblyraja radiata. Next base: position 114,952,461 of record NC_045957.1, read on the forward strand.
AGATGGATTTAAGAAAGAGTTAGATAGACTCTAGGGGCTAGTGGAGTCAAGGGATACGGGGAGAAACCAGGCACGGGTTATTGAATGGCCTCCTCCTGCACCTATTTTCTATCTATGTTTCTATAAGTTAACTCAATCACTCCTGGGATCATTCTCGTAATGCTGGTGTTGGAATGCTCGAAGCAGTGTTAAGAAGAAAACAACACACCAAGTGCTGGAGTAACTCAGCGGCTCAGATAGAAGAAATAAAAGAGAGCAAAACCTTGTACCAATTGAGCACAGAGCAGTAATTATGCCATGCTGACATGGTGGCACAGTGGTAGAGTTGTTGCCTTACAGCGGCAGACACCCGGATTCCATCCTGCCTACAGGTGCTGTCTGTACGGAGTTTGTTCATTTGACCATGTGGGTTTTCCCTGGGTGCTCTGCTTTCCTCCCACATTCCAAAGACTAATATGTTTGCAGGCTTCTGTGATGCATCTCTAAAGTCTAAAGTCCTCCCCATACAGAATTGATTATTTTCGGAATAGCAGGAGCCTGCTCTGAGCTCTCAATATTTCAAAGACATTTCTTTAATTATGGCCTGATAATGGCGAAAAAACGTATACTTAAATTTTGGAAAAATGCATCTACCCCAACTCTTAAAATGTGGATCACAAGCATGGATCACAAGACGCTACATCTTGAAGATATGAGACTCGTCTTAGCTGGAAAATCAGAGCAATTTTCAAAGATATGGTCTCCTTTCATTGATTCATTACAAGGATAGTATGGTGCAACACAACTTCGGAATTAAACCGATTTACGGAGAGGGTGATGGGTTTGGTCTTTTTTTTTAAATTATTTTTCATTTTTCTCTTTTTATTTTTTTACGTTTTTACTTACTCACACTGTGACTACACTCTTTGGTAGTTTAGGGGGTTCTATTTTCACACATTCACTATCTCTTTCACTTTCTTTCTTTTTTGCTCTTTCACTCTTTTTCTATTTCATTTTTGTCAAAATTAAAATGGAAAATGTACAATAAATTGTTTTTATTGTACATCTTCCATTTTGTGATGATTGACAGAAGATTGTTCCTGATGTTGGGGAAGTCCAGAACAAGGGGTCACAGTTTAAGGATAAAGGGGAAATCTTTTAGGACCGAGATGAAGAAAACATTTTTCACACAGAGAGTGGTGAATCTCTGGAATTCTCTGCCACAGAAGGTAGTTGAGGCCAGTTCATTGGCTATATTTAAGAGGGAGTTAGATGTGGCCCTTGTGGCTAAAGGGATCAGGGGGTATGGAGTGAAGGCAGGTACAGGATACTGAGTTTGATGATCAGCCATGATCATATTGAATGGCAGTGCAGGCTCGAAGGGCCGAATGGCCTACTCCTGCACCTATTTTCTATGTTTCTAAATGTATTTTGTCATATGCCACAGTTTATACTATTGTACACTGCTTCTAATAAAAATATTAATAAAATTTTTTTTTTTAAGTCCAAAGTCCAAAGGCATTATCGATGATCGAGATTGACCCATTACAATTTGCCTACCGCCACAACAGGGCAACAGATGATGTGATCTCACTGGTTCTCCACTTTGCACTGGACCACTTGGACAATAAAAACACATACGTCTGGCTGTTGTTCATAGACGACAGCTCAGCGTTCAATACCATCATCCCCTCCAAGCTGGTTACGCAGCCAAGCTGGCCATCCGCGAGTCACGGCGCCAGATGGCGGAGGGCTCTACCCGAGCCAGCTGCCTGCCCCTTTTCCGGGGATACGTCCGTGCCCGGGTGCGGATGGAAAGGGAATACGCCCTGTCTACGGGCACCCTGAGGGAGTTCCGGAACCGCTGGGCACCGAGGGGGGTTGAATGTATCCTTGACAAGGATTGCAATATAATTGTTTAGCTCGTCTTGTATTATGGTGGTGTTTTGTTTTATTGTATTGTCAATACTATTTTAATATGTGAATAAATATTTTTGATTTAAAAAAAAAAAAAAAAAAAAAAAAAAAAAAAAAAAAGCTGGTTACGCACAAAGAGGTCCTTCTGCACCACACCAGAAGTATTGTATGCAGTTTTGGTCTCCTAATTTGAGGAAGGACATTCTTGCTATTGAGGGAGTACAGCGTAGGTTCACTAGGTTAATTCCCGGGATGGCAGGACTGTCATATGATGAAAGAATGGAGCGACTGGGCTTGTATACACTGGAAGTTAGAAGGGTGAGAGGAGATCTTATTGAAACATATAAGATTGTTCAGGGATTGGACATGCTGGATGCAAGAAACATGTTCCCGATGTTGGGGGCGTCCAGAACTAGGGGCCACAGATTAAGAATAAGGGGTAGGCCATTTAGAACTGAGATGAAGAAAAACTTTTTCACACAGAGAATTATGAATTTGTGGAATTCTCTGCCTCAGAAGGCAATGGAGGCCGATTCACTGGATGCATTCAAACAAAAGTTAGATAGAGCTCTTAGGGCTAGCAGAATCAAGGGATATGGGGAGAAGGCAGGAACAGGGTACTGATTGTGGATGATCAGCCATGATCACATTGAATGACATTGCTAGCTCGAAGGGCCGAATGACGTACTCCTGCACCTATTCTCTCTGTATCTATGTATCTATGTAATTAGGTCATTCAGCCCATCAAGTCTACTCTGCTATTCAATCATGGCTGTTCTATCTCTCCCTCCCTCCTAACCCCATTCTCCTGCCTTCTCCCCATAACCCCTGACACCCGTACAAATCAAGAATCTATGTATCTCCTTCAATCATGTTCCCTTTGGAAGAAAATATTTTTTTCCCCTTTTGTTTACATCAGACTTTCCTTTTGTGGTCAAAATATAGTTTTTTTTTCAATTTTCTGTCGTGCTTGACGAGAGCTCATGTGAAGTACGTTTTGTTTCAGAGATATCATTCATCAAGGCTATTCTCATCAGCCAGTCTCACGGCTCGCGTTTAACGAACAAATGTCACGGTCTTTGCCCACAAAGAGAACACACACTGTTTAATGAATTGTCTTGGAATATTTTCTAAATGGAGAGAGAATCCAGAAATCGGAGGTGCAAAGGGACTTGGGAGGGCTGGTGCAGGACTCCCAAAAAGTTAATTTGCTAGTCGGATCGGTAGTAAGGAAGGCAATTTCAATGCTAGCATTTATGTCAAGAGGACTGGAATACAAAAACAGAGATGTAATGCTGAGGCTCTATAAGGCGCTGGTCAGGCCGTATCTGGAGTACTGTGAGCCAATTTGGGCCCCATATCTGAGGAAGGATGTGCTGGCTCTGGAGAGGGTCCAGAGGAGGTTTACAAGAATGATTCCAGGGATATGTGGGTTAGCTTATGATGAGCGTTTGACAACACTGGGCCTGTAATCGCTGGAGTGTAGAAGGTTGAGGGAGGCTCATTGAAACATACAGAATAATGAAAAACATAGATAAAGTGGATGTGGAAAGGATGTTTCTTTCGAGGAGAGTCCAGGACCAGAGGTCAGAGCCTCAGAATTAAAGGGCGCTCTTTTGGAAAGGAGGTGAGGAGGAACTTCTTTGGTCAGAGGGCAGTTAATCTGTGGAACTCATCGCCAAAGGGCTGTGGAGGCCAAGTCAGTGGATATTTTTAAAGCAGAGATAGACAAATTCTTGTTTAGAACGGGTGTCAAGGGTTATGGGAAGAAGGCAGGAATATGGGATTAGGAGGCAGTGGTCAGCCATGATTGAATGGCGGAGTCGACTCGATGGGACAAATCGCCTAATTCTACTCCTATAACTTGTGAACTTGTGAAATGGCTCGATTCTAACTGAACTGCACTGAACTGTGCTGTGTTCTCAAACCTGTCACCCATACTAATCAAGAATCTATCTAACTCTGCCTTAAAAATATCCATTGACTTGGCCTCCACAACCTTTTGTGGCAAAGAATTCCACAGATTCACCACCCTCTGACTAAATAAATTCCCCCTAATTTCTTTCCTAAAGGAACATCCTTTAATTCTGAGGCTATGACCACTAGTCCTGGACTCTCCCATTAATGGAAACATCCTCGCCGCATGCAAAATTTTGTAATTTGTTGTATTTTCAATGAAAAAAAAAACTTGACCAGTTTTAATGGGCCCCAGCTTTTTCAATTATTATTACATCCTGCAATATTGTGGTACTTTATGAGGATGTTGCCAGGACATGAGGGTCTGGACTACAGGGAGAGGTTGAGCAGGCTAGGACTCTATTCCTTGGAATGCAGGAGGCTGCGGGGGTGATCTTATAGAGGTGTATAAGATAATGAGAAGAAAAGATCATGAGGTGGAGAAAGATTTAATAGGAACCTGAACGGCAACATTTTTTCACACAGAGGTTGGTGGGTGTATGGAATGAGCTGCCAGAGGAGGTAGCTGAGGCAGGTACTATAACAACATTTAAAAGATATTTGCACAGATACATGAATAGGACAGGTTTGGAGAGATAATGGCCAAATGCAGGCAGGTGGTATTGAGTATAGGAGCAAGGAGGTCATACTGCAGTTGTACAGGGCCCTGGTGAGACAGCATCTGGAGTATTGTGTGCAGTTTTGGTCTCCTAATTTGAGGAATGACATTCTTGCTATTGAGGGAGTGCAGCGTAGGCTCACCAGGTTAATTCGCAGGATGGCAGGACTGACATATGATGAAATAATGGATCCACTGGGCTTATATTCGCCGGAGTTTAGAAGGATGAGGGGATATCTTAAAGAAACATATAAAATTCTTAAGAGATTGGACAGGCTAGATGCAGGAAAAATGTTCCCCATGTTGGGGGAGTCCAGAACCAGGGGTCACAATTTAAGAATAAGGGGTAGCCCATGTAGGACTGAGATGAGGAAAAACTTTTTCACCCAGAGAGTTGTGAATCTGTGGAATTCTCTGCCACGGAAGGCAGTGGAGACCAATTCATTGGATGTATTCAAAAGAGAGTTAGATATAGCTCTTTGAGCTAACGGAATCGAGGGATATGGGGCAAAAGGAGGAACGAGGTACTGATTCTGGTTGATCAGCCATGATCATATTGAGTGGCGATGCTGGCTTGAAGGGCCGAATGGCCTACCCCTGCACCTATTTTCTAGGTTTCTAGTGTAAATGGGGCATGTTGGCCATTTTGGGCAAGTTGGGCAGAAGGGTCTGTTTCCACATTGAGTGACTCTATCACACATGTGGGTTGGACAAAACGACCTATTTCCGGCTACAAGTCATATGTAACTCTATGCAAACTAACCTGACAGTCACTCCATCCTGGTACGGTTCGAAGACCATTATTAAAGTTGATTGCTTAATAATGTACACAAAACCACTGACAAAGAAATGATATTTTTACATTCAAGAAGTCCCTGGGAAGGCAGTACCATCAGAATTCACACTGGGTTAATTTAAGTGTTGACACTTTTCTGGTCTTCTTGCCTCGTGTCAGGAACGTATCAAACATAACAGCTGCTTACATCCTCCTTCGAATCAATGACTAACCTCCTCGATGGAACTCAACCAATAACCTGCTCATAATTGTAAAGTTAACACAGAAGTTTACTATTATCAGCAGCACAACAAACGTTTAGATGCCACAGTGTGATCGTGTGGCTGTGGGGATGCTAAAAATACCATGGGTGCTGAAAACCTAAAATATAAAAGCAGAAAATGTGAGATACACTCAGCAGGTCGGGCAGCAGACAATATTTCAGGTGAATTATTTCAGGTCATCCGGTACAGTATTATTGCTTCCTTTCGACTGCAGACTCGGGCTACTGCAAGTGTCTCAGCCAGATAAGTCACCCATTCCTTCTCTTCAGAAATGCTGCCTGACCCGCTGAGTTACTCCAGCATTTTGTGTCTATCTTTGGCCTTTAAAGCAATGTAGAAACAAGGAACAGCAGATTACCAAGAAAAGGCACAAAATGCTGGAGTAGCTCAGCGGGTCAGGCAGCAGCCCTGGAGAACATGGATAGGTGACGTTTCAGGTCGGGACGTGTCTTCAGACTGAGTTATTACCAGATAATCCCCCCGCCCCTGTAATCCGTCTGAAGAAATTGTCACCCATCCATGTTCTCCAGAGATGCTGCCTGTTGCGCTGAGTTACCCCAGCATTTAATGTCCATCTAGGGCTTCTTCCCAGCAGCGCAGTCCTGGCATTGGTGGGCTTGGGCTTGTCCCAGTGGTTTAGGATTCCTTGAACCCGCGACAGGAGCACACAGCTAACAGGAAGACACAAAGATAGACACAAGAAATTATAGTAACTCAGCAGGACAGGCGGCATCTCTGGAGAGGAGAAATGGGTGACATTTCGGGTCGAGACCCTTCTTCAGAAGGCACCCTCACTTTCAAGAGAGAGTTAGACATAACTCTTATGGGGGAACTGAATCAAGGGATATGGGGAGAAAGCAGGAACGGGGTACAGATTTTGGATGATCAGCCATGACCATATTGAATGGCAGTGCTGCCTCGAAGGGCCGAATGGCCTACCATTTCCCTATATGTACCTATTTTCAATGTTTCTAAAGTAGATAAAAAATACTGGAGAAACTCAGCGGGTGAGGCAGCATCAATGGAGAAAAGGAGTAGGTGACATTTCGGGTCGAGACTCTTCTTCAGACTGATCTCGAGGGGTGGGGGGGGGGGGGACGGGAAAAAGAAAGGAAGAGGCGGAGACATGGAAAATTGTCTATATTTCTATGTTTCTCTCCCATCTTCCCTCTCTTCCTTCTTCCTTCTTCCTCTATTCTTTTCTTTCCGCTTTCCTTATTTCTTCATTCTTCCTTTCTTTCTTCTTCCTTTTTCCTCGCTTCCTTCTTTCTTCCCCTCTTTCATCTGTTTCTCTCCCTCTCTTCTGCTTCTTTCACTCTCTCTGCTTCTTATAGAAACATAGAAACATAGAAAACAGGTGCAGGAGGAGGCCATTCGGCCCTTCGAGCCAGCACCACCATTCATTGTGATCATGGCTGATCGGCCCCTATCAATAACCCGTGCCTGCCTTCTCCCCATATCCCTTGACTCCACTAGCCCCTAGAGCTCTATCTAACTCTCTCTTAAATCCATCCTGTGACTTGGCCTCCACTGCCATCTGTGGCAGGGAATTCCATAAATTCACAACTCTCTGGGTGAAAAAGTTTTTTTCTCACCTATTAAATGACCTCCCCTTTATTCTAAGACTGTGGCCCCTGGTTCTGGACTCCCCCAACTTTGGGAACATTTTTCCTGCATCTAGCTTGTCCAGTCCTTTTTATAATTTTATATGTTTCTATAAGATCTCCCCTCATCCTTCTAAACTCCAGTGAATACAAGCCTAGTCTTTTCAATCTTTCCTCATATGACAGTCCCGCCATCCCAGGGATCAGTCTCGTGAACCTACGCTGCACTGCACTCGTATAGTGGGACAGGCCCTTTAGGTCCTTCGGCCCATCAAGTCTACTCCGCCATTCAATCATGGCTGAAGGTAGACAAAAGTGCTGGAGAAACTCAGCGGGTGAGGCAGCATCTACGGAGAGAAGGAATAGGCGATGCTTTGGGTCGAGACCCTTCTTCAGACTGATCTATCTCTCCCTCCTAACCCCATTCTCCTGCCTTCTCCCCATAACCCCTGACACTCGTACTAATCAAGAGTCAGCAGCATCTCCTGTCTCCATACTTAATGGACTGTAAAGCACTTTAGCAAGCTCGAAGGTAGTGAATAGTGTTATACATGTTCTTTCTTTTGTTTACCATAGAGTCTGAACGAGCACAAAAGTAAAGTGAATCTGACCGAGGAATTTCTAAAGAACTATTCCTGTTCACTCCCATTGCATACATTGTTAGTTTTAGTTTAGATTAGTTTAGAGATACAGAGTAGAAACAGGCCCTTTAGCTCACCGTGTCCACGCTGACCAACAATCACCCGTACGCTGGTTCTATCACACACACTAGGGACAATTTACAGAAGCCAATTAACCTACAAACCTGTATGTTTTGGAGTGTGGGAGAAAACCGAAGATCTCAGAGAAAACAGGTCACGCACGTGGAGAACGTACAAACTCCGTACAGACAGCAGAACCCGGGTCTCTGGCGCTGCAGCAACTCTAATGCTGCGCCACTGTGCCACCACTGTTGTTACAGACTTTAACTCTCTTTAAAATCAAACAAATATCACCAAAAGTTTCATTCCGCAATATGCAATGAAGAAATTTACTTCATATTTAACTATGAAGAAGGTTTTTTTTCCAAGACGATCAGCCCATGAATAAAATGGCAAACTGTGGCGTGCAGTAAAAAATGATCAAATCTGGCCATCCAGCAATTCCCCATTTGACAACATTGTACCAAAGAGACTGAAGCTAATGTACGCCATGTTTCCACAATTATTTTGTTTGTTTATTTAAATTATTTCAATTACTAACGGGTAGAATGGAAAAGAATCTGCAATTCAAGTGAGCAACTTCTTGCAATCATATTAATTAATTTGGAAAGATTTTTAATTGGGCTCCAAGCAGCCATTCATTAATGAAATGAAACCTTCTCTTCTTTTACTTCCACTCACAGTCTTTATGGCATCCTTGTGTAATTAGCCCAACAACCACAGTTCCATAGTCCGTATTTGGTGTGCAACATCATTTTTATTCAGATTTTTTCTCAAGGCTTTTAAACTGTTGCAGATGCAATAGTGGAGTTCAAGAGGTTTCAGGACAATAGCCGATAGGTGCAGGAGCAGGCCATTCGGCCCTTCGAGCCATTCATTGTGATCATGGCTGATCATCCCGAATCAGTACCCCGTTCCTGCCTTCTCACCATATCCCCTGACCACTATCTTTAAGAGCTATATTTAACTCTCTCTTGAAAGCATCCAGTGAATTGGCGTCCACTGCCTTCTGAGGCCGAGAATCCCACAGATTTACAACTCTCTGAGTGAAAACGTTTTTCCTCATCTCCGTTCTAAATGACTTACCCCTTATTCTTAAACTGTGGCCCCTGGTTCTGGACTCCCCTAACATTGGGAACAGGCACATGGAATAGAGGTATATGGATCATGGACAGGAAGATTTTCCAGTTTACTTGAGATTAGAGATACAGCGTGGAAACAGGCCCTTCGACCCACCGAGTCCGTGCCGACCAGCGATCCCCGCGCATTAACACAACCCTACACACACTAGGGACAATTTACATTTTTGACAATCCAATTAACCTACAAACCGGTATGTCTTTGGAGTGTGGGAGGAAACCCACGCAGGTCACGGGGAGAACATACAAATTCTGTACTGGCAAGCACCCGTAGTCGGGATCGAACCTGGAGCTCTGCCACTGTAAGGTAGCAACTCTACCAGTGCTCCCGGTCGCGGCATTTAAGAGGTTTTTAGATAGGCACATGGAGATGCAAGGAATAGAGGGATATGGATCAGGTACATGGAGCAGTTTAACTTGGTGTCGTGTTCGGCACAGACATAGTGGGCCCTAGGGCCTGTTCCTGTGCTATACTGTTCCAAAAACGCATTCTAAATGCTGCAGCCCGGCTCTTAACAAATACCAAGAGAAGGGAACATATCACCCCAGTATTATATTCCCTTCATTAGCTCCCTGTGAGATCCAGGATAGACTATAAGGTCCTCCTTCTTGTCTATAAAGCCCTAAATGGCTTAGGAGCAGCATATTTTACTGATTCCCTCCTTCCCTATGCCCCTACTCGAGCGCTCAGGTCTTCTGATTTTGTTAGCCACTCAATGCCGCAGCAAAAAGAAAATTGGTGAAGCAGCCTTTTTCAATTAGGCCCCCAAGCTGTGGAATACCCTACCGAGGTCTATGAGAGATGCCCACTCAGTTGACATTTTTAAACGACAGCTAAAGTCTTGCTGCCTTGACCACTTCCTGTTGTACTGTATATTGATTTTAGAAAAATTGCTGTCACTTACAGCTGTAATTTTTGGTCATCTTACTCAGAGTCCCCCTCTCCTGCGCAGGACAAGAGGACTTTTCCCATTGATGAAAAATAAAAGAGTTATTAGTGTTTAAAAAATATTAAGATTCTCTCCCCTGAAGGCCACGCCCCTTCCGGAGGGACTATAAAACCCGGGAGTATTGAGTGCCTCAGTCAGTCTCTACAAGATGGGGGAGCCAGAGGGTCACGTCTCTCAGTCTGAGCTGTGAATAACACTGAACACATGTCTACTAAACTGTAAACGGGTTTACTGACCTGTCAGTGCCCTTAATGTGGTTTGAAAATATAGTTTGGAAATGCTAAAGCTGTGTTGCCTTTGGTTTGGAAATGCTAAAGCTGTGTTGCCTTTGGTTTGGAAATGCTAAAGCTGAGTTGTCTTTGGTTTGGAAATGCTAAAGCTGTGTTGCCTTTGGTTTGAAAATGCTAAAGCTGTGTTGCCTTTGGTTTGAAAATGCTGAAGCTGTGTTGCCTAATTAAAATTGCCTAATTAAAGTTGCCTTGCCTAATTAAAGTTGCCTTGACTTCTATATAATTAAAAGTCTAATCTAGACCACTTCCTGTTTGCGCTTTATATTGATTTTAGAAAAAACGCTACCACATATATGGCAGTCCCCCTCCGCTCATCAGGTGCTGAGGGTTTTTCCCATCGATGAAAAATAAAAGAGTTATTAGTGTTTAAAAAATGTTGAGATTCTCTCTCCTGTCAATCACGCCATGAAGGCCACGCCCCTTCTGGTGGGAGGGGGAGGGACTATAAAACCCAGAAGTGTGGGCGTAGCTCAATCTCTGCAAGATGGAGGAGGGAGAGGTCACGACTCGCTGTCTTTAGTGGCCTTGCACCCTGCTTGAAATGGTATGAAACTGCTCTTGAATTTGGTGGCCTTGCACCCTGCTTGAAATGGAATTTCAAGGAATAGCCATGAGTCAACTGCCAGCCCACCAGCCGTGAGTGAGTGAGCTGCCAGCACAGCAGGCTTGAGTGACTGAGCTGCCAGCCCAATAATCCATTTGGCCCACAATGTCCATACTAGCCCTCTGGAAACCAGTCCTTCAGCCCACAACACCCATACTAGCACTCCAGAAAGTCCACCCCCCCCCCCAAATGGCCACCATTATTGGATTGGTGGAGAGGTGGAATATTGCGTTGGGGGACCAGCCCTCAGGTGTGATGCTGGGACCCAATGAGTCCCACTTAGTCTAGTATTTTATATAAATCTGTGCTTTTTATGCTATTAACTGCCTATGCTCTTACTGTTTTTAATTGTATTTTTGTTTAAACCTGTGTCTATGTGGAAAGCACTTTGGGTTACATTCAATTGTATGAAATGTGCTATATATATATATATATAAAGTTAGTATTACTACATTCTGTGTTCTAAGTATTAAGCATCTGCCTCGCAGGCCACATTTAGGTAAGGCTGAAGTATAAGGCATGAAGTTCATCTGGACACCCGATTCACTAAGATTAGGGCCTGCCTAATCACTGAGGTGTTGAGAGGGAGAGAGGGAGGAGAGATGCATTTGCATCTGACCTCCAGCATACTTGATACTTCTGCATTTCTCAATGGATGCCCTCAACTTTGGTCACAACTGCAATCTGATGCTGCTAACTGTAATGCAATACGTACGATTTACCAGGATGTTTCCAGGACCAGAGGGCCTGAGCTATTGGGAGCAGTTAGACAGGTGCATTGATAGGACATGTTTGGAGGGATATGGACCATACGCAGGCAGGTGGGACTAGTGTAGCTGGGGCATGTTGGTCGGTGTGGGCTAGTTGGGCCGAAGGGCATGTTTCCTCGTTGTATCAATCTATGACTCTATGACCCTTTAAATAAAGTGGCAACAAAAATACAACAGCATTGGTATTACATCGGCACTGCGTGTAATCTGCTGGTCTGAAGAGAGGAGTCTGAGACAACTCCAAGGTTGCTCTTCAATAGGCAATGAAAGAAAGAAGTCTGAAGAAGGGTCTCGACCCGAAATGTCACCCACTCCTTCTCTCCAGAGATGCTGCCTGTCCCGCTGAGTTACTCCAGCATTTTGTGTCTATCTTCGACAATCAAATAAAATGACGTCAACCTTAAAGCAATCAGTGTCTTAGCATCATAGAGAGACACAGCACAGAAACAGGCCCTTCTGCCCACTAAATAAATTGTGACATCAATCACCCATTTACACTGGTACGCCATTTAATCCTTTATTTTATTTCCCCACATCCATAAGACATAGGAGCAGAATTAGACCATGCATGGACAGTTCCAAGCTTCAAGATGGCACCCAACCCAGGAAACTATCTGCCTACTAGCCACAGAAGCAGATCTACGATCACATATTACAATCGCTCCACACTCTTCAACCTCTACTCCCACAGCTCTGCACTGTAAATGACCCGACTGTAATCATGCACTGCCTTTCTGCTGACTGGATAGCTCGCAACAAAAGCTTTTCACTGCACCTCGGCACATGCGACAATAAACTAAACTGAACCGTGCTCATCTGCCTTGGCTCAGGGATATCTCCAGCTGGCCGCAGAAGACAGTAAGTTTCAAGGCCCGAGCACACAATAAGGACCGACCTTTCAAAACCGATGCAGAGTTGCCTGCTGGCATTCGGAAGAGCTAACAAACCAAAGTCCCGTCTAACTCCCTCAGGCAGGCATAAAAGATCCCTGGCACCATGCGACTTCGAAGCAAGGGAAAGCTGTCTTGCTATTACTGACGGCCACCTGCCTCCAAAAGCACTAATAGAAAGATGACCACACGCTGTGCATCAGCGCAATCACACTGTGCCCATTCCAGCAGTCCCATTCCAGCAGTCCCATTCCAGCAGTCCCATTCCAGCAGTCCCATTCCAGCAGTCCCATTCCAGCAGTCCCATTCCAGCAGTCCCATTCCAGCAGTCCCATTCCAGCAGTCCCATTGACCCGACTTAAACCGCACTTGAAAAATTCAACTCTAAACTTCTCTCGAACACCGGGGGTTGAGAGGAGACTTGATAAAAGTATATAAAATTCTGAGAGGCATAGATAGGGTAGACAGTCAGAACCTTTTTCCCAGGGTGGAAATGTCCAGCCCACAGTCATAGTCATAGAGTGGAGTCAATGGAAAGGAGACACAAAATGCTGGAGTAACTCAGTGGGCCAGGCAGCATCTCTGGAGAGAAGGAATGGGTGATGATCCAGGTCGAGACCCTTCTTCAGACTGATGTCAGGGGAGTGGGCAGTACAGAGATAAAATGAAGTCAGAGACAGTAAGACTGGGAGAACTCGGGAGGGGATGGTGAGAGTGGGAAAGCAAGGACTACTTGAAGTTAGTGAAGTCAATGTCGATACCGCTGGGGTGTAAGCTGCCCAAGCGAAATATGAGGTGCTGTTCCTTCAATTTGTGCTGGACCTCACCCTGACAATGGAGGAGGCCCAGGACAGAAAGGTCAATGTGGGAATGGGAGGGGGAGTTAAAGTGTTGAGCAACCGGGAGATCAGGGAGGTTGGTTTGTGTGACGGTCTGGGCTGCATCCACGTTTCATTGCGATTTCTTGCAGTCTTGGATGAAGCTGCTCCCAAACCATGCTGTGATGCATCCTGATAAAATGCCTTCACTATTTGCTCTCTCTGCCCTTGCATTAATATCAGCAAACTAGCCGATGCTCAGGGGACACTGGGCTGCAAGTATCAGTGAGATGGATTCCTCACTTCTCTCATTAACTGCGTTGTTGTATAAATCAGGTGCGACAAGCAAATTACTCAATTCAGCAGAGGATGCGAAACAAATTGGGCCAGGTACGTGGAAATACCTCAATGCTGGGCGAAGACACACTGGCACGCTGTCACTTTGATCCTAAACTGTACAATTCCAAAGGGAAGCAACTGTTTTCAATTGACGAGTAAGCCACAGCAGAAACATAACATGCCTAAAACAAAGTGAGAAATGCTCTACTATTTAAAGGGTGTTTTGTTTCATATTAAAAATATTCATTAATTTGGGCGGTACAGTGGCGCAGCGGTGGAGTTGCTGCCTTAAGGGCCTGTCCCACTTGGACGATTGTTTAGGCGGCTGCCGCGACTGTCATAGTCGTTGCAAGTCACTGAAAAACCGGCGACTGGGCGCCCCTACGACACACATCAGTGCATACAAACATATTATAATAACATTAAAATTTAAATTATCTATAATATAACTTTAATGGAATTCACCGATGTCATCACCGGCAACTACCTACATCATCCTGGTGACACCCTACAGCATCTACAACATGCTACATCAGGCTACAGCATCTACAACATGCTACATCAGGCTACAGCACCTACAACATGCTACATCAGGCTACATCAAGCTACATCCCACTCACGTCAAGACAACGGTCGCTGAAAAGTTTTGAACATTTCCAAATTCTGCAGCGACCAGAAAGACTCTACGACTCTTAGGGCGACTGAGGAGATTATACAGGCGACACCCTAGCAACCGTGTGGCGACAGCCTAGTCTCCTGTAGTCTCCTAAAAAATCGCCTAAGTGGGACAGGCCCTTTACAGCGCCAGAGACCCGGTTCGATCCAGACTACGGGTGCTTGTCTGTACGTTCTCCCCGTGACCTGCGTGGGTTTTCTCCGAGATCTTTCGGATTCCTCCCACACTCCAAAGGTGTACAGGTTTGTAGGTTAATCGGCTTGGTATAAATGTGATAGTACCTGCCACAACTAGCTCCTCCGGCAGCTCATTCCATACACCCACCACTCTGTGTGTGAAAATGGTACCCCACAGGTTCCTATTAAATCTTTCACGCCCACCCTTCTCACCTTAAACCTATGACAGCTGGTTCTCGATTCCAATACTCTAGACAGGAGTATACCTGATCGATTCCTCTCAGATTAGACAGCATCTTTGGAAAACATGGAAAGGTGACGTTCCAGGTCTACCGCTGCGCCACTGTGCCACCATTGAGGAGGTTGGGCGGACCCAGGGCAGCACAGCGATGCAGCAGTAGAGTTGCTGCCAAACAGCGCCAGAGTCCCGGGTTCGATCCTGACTACGGGTGCTTGTCTGTACGGAGTTTGTACATTCTCCCCAGTTGATCTGCGTGGGTTTTCACCAAGATCTCCAGTTTCCCTCCCACACTCCAAAGACGTGCAGGTTTGTAGGTTAATTGGCTTCAGTGAAATTGTGTGCGGGGATCGTTGGTCGGCGCGGACTCGGTGGGCTGTTTCCGCGCAGTATCTCTATCTCTAACGGCGTCCATTAAGATGTTACGTGACTGCTGATTAGTAGGAGTTGTGTGTAACTGAACAATTAATCGATCAGTTTCTGGCACTGCTTGTATTGATTAAACGAAACATAATCACCTCCTCGATGCACAGCATCTTAAAAGTCGTGCAGCTAAAAATCCACAAAGAAACCTCTGCAAATTCAGTTCCTCTTCAAGTTTATTAGTGACTGCCTTACCATGTTTAAATATGACAATGCCCGTGTATAGTGGATGGATTGAGCGCTGTAGATGGCGGTGTGGGTAGGGGAGAAAGAATTTGCTATTGGTAAAATATACAACAGGAGATTTAGGGTGGCGCGGCGGTAGAGTTGCTGCCTTACAGCGCCAGAGACCCGGGTTCAACCCTGACTACGGGTGCTGTCTGTACGGAGTTTGTACATTCTCCCAGTGACCACGTGGGTTTTCTCCAGGTGCTCCAGTTTCCTCCGTCACTCCAAAGACGTACAGGTTTGCAGGTTAATTGGCTTCGGTAAAATTGTTGAATTGTCCCTAGTGTGTGTAATGTGCAGGGACAGCTGGTCGGCACGGGCTCGGTGGGCCGAAGGGCCTGTTTTCGCGCTGTATCTCTAAACTAACCTAAAGTAAGATAAAATAATTTCAGATGCCTAGCACCTTGATCTCATGATCTCTAAAGGCTGATAATAAAGAGAGTTAGGATTGGATTGATTGGAAGCTGGGAGCGAATCTATTAACATTAGCAGTAGTGCATGCCATCAACATCACTGCATCGCCCATCAATTAGCGCAATTGATCCACAGGGCATCAGACTGCTGGACTCACACAGCCACGCAGTATCGCAAGCTGCCAATTCACAACCCCCTCCTGTGTTTCACTCAGCCACATGTTTAATTTATTAAAACAATGATCTTATAGAGTGATCTTATAGTAGGGCCCTCTCGGTCATGACTGACCATGGGTGATGCATCCTAGTTTGTAGGTGATGTGTGGTCTGATGCAAGCCTGGGTGATGTTATATGGAGGACAGGCTGTTGCCCACGCAGCATGTCCCACCCTCTCCAGGTCGCTGATCGATCCAAAGGAACAGCAGGGCCGTTACAGGAGCTGCCAGAGTGAGGTTGTAGACAACGACGAACTGCCTTAGGGGTTCCGACTCCGGATTTTCTTAATTTTTACTCCAGGACCCTTTTCCATGACTGGATATGGCCACAAGAAAATGGAGGTTTTAAATCAGAGTTTTCCCTCTCCTAAATGGACTACCTTCCCAGGCTGACGAGCCCCATCTGCCCGAGACTCATGGGGGTGGGAGCGTCTACCTTCCCCTGCAGGTCTATAGCACCTGCCCACTGCCCATGATCTTATAGAGGTGTATAAAATCATGAGAGGAATAGATCGGGTAGAGTCACTTGCCCAGAGTAGGTGAATCGAGGACCAAAGGACATATGTTTAAGTTGAAAGGGAAAATATTTAACAGGAATCTGAGTGGTGGATGTAAGGAACAAGCTGCCAGAGGATGGAGTTGAGGCTGGGGCTATCCCAAAGTTTAAGGAACTGTTAGACAGGTACAGGGATAGGACAGATTTGGAGGGATATGGACCAAATACAGGCAAGTGGGACATTCATTCTGACACCATTCTGTTGTCCACAATGCTAACCAATTTTTACAGCTGGACTGTTAAGGAAACAATAATAATAATAATAATAATACATTTTATTTTTGGGCGCCTTTCAAAAATCTCAAGGACACCTTACAGAGATTAACAAGAATAATAAAACATAAAATCGGAATAAAATAAATAATAAAGACATCACCAAAACACAAATTAAAGACAGAATTCAATCCAAAGACAAAAAAATCAAAAACACAATGTGAAGAGAGAGCAGCGGCAGCTAAAGCGCGCCAGCGTCCACTCTCCCTTCCGACACCCATCTTGGACACAGACTAACATGTTTACTTACACACAGAAAAAATCATCCCCCCACAATGGTTACCACTGTGGGGGAAGGCACAATGTCCAGTCCCCATCCCCAGTTCACCCAAAGTCAGGCCTATTGTGGCCACCGCTATTGCCTCTACGGAGGCCCGATGTTCCTGGCCGTTCTCACCTGGTGGTGTTGCCCCGGCGTCGGGAGAGTCCTCTCAGCGGCTGGGCCACCTGGAACGGCCGCTTCCTGACTGGGGACCGCGGCTTCCGAAGCCGACAAGGCCGCGCCGGTTTGGAGCTCCCAGGCTCCCGATGTTAGAGTCGGCGCCGCCCGCTCCGCTCCGCAGACCCGCTGCCCGGAGGTGTTGATCTCGGCGGTCACAGCTCACCGGAGCTCCAGCGCGTCGATCCAGCGCGGCGACTCAGGCAAGGCATCGCCCGCTCCGCTCCACGATAGTGCCCCAGCGCTGTGCCGCCACCGAAGCCGAGGTGCTGGGCGGTCCCCGCCAGAAAACGGCGCTCCACGCCCGCTGGTAGGGCATGAGGACGGGTCGACGGGGCAGCCGGAGAAAAAGCTGCCTCACCGACCAGGTAGGGACCTAGAAATATAATTACCTCCTTCCCACCACATTGAAAAGTCCATTCTCCAACAGACAAAGGACAGGACTTACTAAAACTCCAAAAGAAAAGTGAGTTAAACGGACGGCTGCTGGTTAGCAGCCGTTCCCCAAGATGGCTGGAACAATGGAGGAAGTGAACTGCAGATGCTGGTTTAAACAGATGTTGGACACAAAGTGCTGGAGTAACTCAGTGGGTCAGGTGCGGGTAACACTAATGCTGCCCGTTAAAGAACTAATTTCATAGATGGTCATTCAACAAACTAGTACAAAAATGTTATTTGAATTATTTTTGTAGATTCAAGAGAGTTTATTGCCATGTGTCCCTGATAGGACAATGACATTTTTGCTTTGCTTCAGCACAACAGAATATAGTAGGCATAAATAAATACAGAGCCGATCAGTGTGTCGATATAACATTGAATATATATATACATACATAAATAAGCATATAAAGTGCCATAGGCTATTAAAGTTTAGATTTTTGTTTGAGTTGAGTTTAATAGTCTGATGGCTGTGGGGAAGAAGCTGTTCCTGAACCTGGATGTTGCTGATTTCAGGCTCCTGTACCTGTAAGAGAAAGTATGCAACATTCCTCTGCATGGCCTCATTGAAGCATTCATATTCTACAACTTAAGGATACATCAAATGGGCAAGCATTGTTTATTATTTCACTGGGCATTCTCTGTGGAAAGAGGGGGTGCTAATGTACGGGAAAGTCCTCCATGAAAGCTGGTTCCACTCTAATGTGGTAGTGATGGGCCCCAATGGAAGGGTGTAACCTAAGGGGATGAAGCAACAACCTGCTACAAGATCCATCATTTAGCACTGATAAGGAAGGACACTAATTATGGCCAATACATTGGCATGGCAATAGAGTTACTACCTTACAGTGCCAGAGATCCAGGTTCATCCTGACTGTGTGTGCTGTCCATATGGAGTTTGTACGTTCTCCCCGTGATCTGCGCGTGTTTTCTCCGGGTGCTCCGGTTTCCATCTACACTCCAAAGACATACAGGTTTGCAGGTTAATTAGCTTCGGTAAAAATATTAATTGTTCCCAGTGTGTAGGATAGTGCTTGTGTATGGGGTGATTGCTGGTCTGCACGGACCTGAAGGGCCTGTATGTGCCCGTTTGTCATATTGTCTTGAACAGTGAAATTCTTAGGGCACATCTCAGTACAACATGGATAGGTGCCATTTTGGGACCGAACCCTTCTTCAGAGATGCAGCCTGACTCGCTGAGTTACTCCAACATGTCCTTTTGTGTAAAGCCGCTTCTACAGTTCCTTGTTTCCACAGTGAAATTCTTAATTGTCACGGGAATATTAAGCATAATAACACAACAAATAAATATACAATATTTAAGATTGGAATAAATTTCTAATTTAGTTTAGTTTAGTGATACAGCGCGGATACAGGCCCTTCAGCCCACCGACCAGCGAAGCGATCCCCGCATAATAATACTATCCTACACACACTAGAGACAATTTACATTTACACCAAGCCAATCAACCTACAAACCTATATGTCTTTGGAGTGTGGGAGGAAGCCAAAGATCTCGGAGAAAACCTATGCAGGTCACGGGGAGAACGTACAAACTCCATACAGACTGCACCCGTAGTCGGTATCGAACCCGGGTCTCTGGCGCTGAAAGTGTTGTAAGGCAGCAACTCTCCCGCTGCGCCACCGTGCCATCCCGTTATACTCGATAGGTAAAGTCGGCAGTAAGAATGATAGTAAGGAAGTCAAATTCTACGCTAGAATTTATATCAAGAGGACTGGAATACAAAAATAGAGATGTAATGCTGAGGCTCTATCAGGCGCTGGTCCGGCAGCATTTGGAATATTGTGAGCAAATTTGGGCCCCATATCTGAGGAACGATGTGCTGGCTCTGGAGAGGGTCCAGAGGACGTTTACAAGAATGATTCCAGGAATGAGTGGGTAAGTATATGATGAGCGTTTGACAGCACTGGGCCTGTACTCGCTGGAGTTTAGAAGGTTGAGGGGGGACCTCATTGAAACTTACAGAATAATGAAAGGCATAGATAGAGTGGATGTGGAAAGGGTGTTTCCACTGGTGGGAGAGTCTAGGACCAGAGGTCACAGCCTCAGAATTAAAGAGTGCTCTTTTAGAAAGGATATGAGGAGGAACTTCTTTAGTCAGAGGGTAGTTAATTAGTGGCACTCATTGCCACAGAGGGCTATGAAGGCCGAAAAGACTAGGCTTGAATTCATTAGAGTTTGTTCAAGAAGGAACTGCAGATGCTGGAAAATCAAAGGTAGACAAAAGTGCTGGAGAAACTCAGCGGGTGAGACAGCATCTATGGAGCAAAGGAAATAGGCAACGTTTCGGGCCAAAACCTTGCCTATTTCCTTCGCTCCATAAATGCTGCCGCACCCGCTGAGTTTCTCCAGCACTTTTGTCTACCATTCATTGGAGTTTAGAAGGACGAGGGGAGATCTTATAGAAACATATAAAATTTTAAAAGGACTGGACAATCTAGATGCAGGAAAAATGTTTCCAATGTTGGGCGAGTCCAGAACCAGGGGCCACAGTCTTGGAATAAAGGGGAGTCAAGACTGAGGTGAGAAAATGTTTTTCACCCAGAGAGTTGTGAATTTGTGGAATTCCCTGCCACAGAGGGCAGTGGGGGCCAAATCACTGGATGGATTTAAGAGAGAGTTAGATAGAGCTCTAGGGGCTAGTGGAATCAAGGGATATGGGGAGAAGGCAGGCACGGGTTATTGATTGGGGACGATCAGTCATGATCACAATGAATGGCTGGCTCGAAGGGCCGAATGGCCTCCTCCTGCACCTATTTTCTATGTTTCTATGTAAGTCAATGGATATCTCAGCAGAGATAGACAAATTCTCGATTGTGACAGGTGTCAAGGGTTATGGGGAGAAGGCAGGAAATGGGATTAGGAGGCAGAGATCAACCATGATTGAATGGAGGTGTAGACTCGAAGGGCCGAATGGCCTAATTCAGCGCCTATAACCTGTGAACCAGACCATAATTCATAGTACGTGATGCAACCTTATACAATGCCCACGGTATGACAATACTCTACTGGACTGTTTGCAAGAAAATAATTTTGCTGTGCGCACATGTGGTAATAAAGCATTTTTGATCCATTATTTAGGGTTGTGCAGGGTGGTTTAGGGGCCTGGAGGTTGGTGGTCAGAGGTTGTCCTTCAACCTGGAGATCATGTTTCTCAGGCTCCTGTATCTTCTTCCCGATGGTGCCAAGGTCCAAGACGTCTCAGAGCAGCTGCACGTCATCCTCAAGAGTGAGGGGGAGCAGCCGGAGGTTGTTGTGCATGTTGGCACAAATAGAAACATAGAAACATAGAAATTAGGTGCAGGAGTAGGCCATTCGGCCCTTCGAGCCTGCACCGCCATTCAATATGATCATGGCTGATCATCCAACTCAGTATCCCGTACCTGCCTTCTCTCCATACCCTCTGATCCCCTTAGCCACAAGGGCCACATCTAACTCCCTGTTAAATATAGCCAATGAACTGGCCTCGACTACCCTCTGTGGCAGGGAGTTCCAGAGATTCACCACTCTCTGTGTGAAAAAAGTTCTTCTCATCTCGGTTTTAAAGGATTTCCCCCTTATCCTTAAGCTGTGACCCCTTGTCCTGGACTTCCCCAACATCGGGAGCAATCTTCCTGCATCTAGCCTGTCCAACCCCTTAAGAATTTTGTAAGTTTCTATAAGATCCCCTCTCAATCTCCTAAATTCTAGAGAGTATAAACCAAGTCTATCCAGTCTTTCTTCATAAGACAGTCCTGACATCCCAGGAATCAGTCTGGTGAACCTTCTCTGCACTCCCTCTATGGCAATAATGTCCTTCCTCAGATTTGGAGACCAAAACTGTACGCAATACTCCAGGTGTGGTCTCACCAAGACCCTGTACAACTGCAGTAGAACCTCCCTGCTCCTATACTCAAATCCTTTTGCTATGAAAGCTAACATACCATTCGCTTTCTTCACTGCCTGCTGCACCTGCATGCCCACTTTCAATGACTGGTGTACCATGACACCCAGGTCTCGCTGCATCTCCCCTTTTCCTAGTCGGCCACCATTTAGATAATAGTCTGCTTTCCTGTTTTTGCCACCAAAATGGATAACCTCACATTTATCCACATTATACTGCATCTGCCAAATATTTGCCCACTCACCCAGCCTATCCAAGTCACCTTGCAGTCTCCTAGCATCCTCCTCACAGCTAACACTGCCCCCCAGCTTAGTGTCATCCGCAAACTTGGAGATATTGCCTTCAATTCCCTCATCCAGATCATTAATATATATTGTAAATAGCTGGGGTCCCAGCACTGAGCCTTGCGGTACCCCACTAGTCACTGCCTGCCATTGTGAAAAGGACCCGTTTACTCCTACTCTTTGCTTCCTGTTTGCCAGCCAGTTCTCTATCCACATCAATACTGAACCCCCAATGCCGTGTGCTTTAAGTTTGTAAACTAATCTCTTATGTGGGACCTTGTCGAAAGCCTTCTGGAAGTCCAGATACACCACATCCACTGGCTCTCCCCTATCCACGCTACTAGTTACATCCTCGAAAAATTCTATAAGATTCGTCAGACATGATTTACCTTTAGTAAATCCATGCTGACTTTGTCCAATGATTTCACCACTTTCCAAATGTGCTGCTATCCCATCTTTAATAACTGACTCTAGCAGTTTCCCCACTACCGATGTTAGACTAACTGGTCTGTAATTCCCCGTTTTCTCTCTCCCTCCCTTCTTAAAAAGTGGGGTTACGTTTGCTACCCGCCAATCCTCAGGAACTACTCCAGAATCTAAAGAGTTTTGAAAGATTATTACTAATGCATCCACTATTTCTGGGTCGGAAGAGGAAGGAGGTTCTGCAACAAGAATTTACGGAATTGGGTAGAAAACTGAAAAGCAGGACCTGCAGGGTAGTGATCTCAGGATTGCTTCCAGTACCTCGTGCTAGTGAACGTAAGAATAGGAAGATAGGGGAAATGAATGTGCGGCTGAGGAATTGGTGCAGGGGCAGGGATTCAGATTTCTGGATGATTGGGATCTCTTCCGGGGCAGGGGTGACCTGTATAGAAGGGACGGGTTGCACCTAAACTGGAGGGGGACTAACATCCTAGCGCGAAGGTTTGCTAATGCTACACGGGAGGGTTTAAACTAGATTGGCAGGGGGGTGGGATCTCGTGCAGGACAGAGGCACGTGAGAGGCTAGAAGTTGGTATGGAGGGTGGTGTGGGAAAGGTTAGTGGACAGAATAGGCAGGTGAAAGGCAGAGAGAGAGGAAGGAGGGTTGGTTTAAACTGCACGTATTTTAATGCAAGGGGCCTGACGAGTAAGGCAGATGAGCTTAGGGCATGGATAGGTACGAGCGACTGGGACATTGTAGCCATGACTGAAACCTGGTTAAGGGAGGGGCAGGACTGGCAGCTCAATGTTCCGGGGTACAGGAGCTTCAGGAGAGACAAGGGTGAGGGAAAAAGAGGAGGGGGTTGCATTGTTGGTTAAGGAGGATGTCACGGTTGTGTTCAGAGGTGACATTACGGACGGTTCGTCTAGTGAGGCTATATGGGTGGAGCTGAGGAACAAGACAGGGATGATCACCTTGTTGGGGGTGTACTACAGACCCCCGAATAGTCAACGGGAATTAGGAGAACAAATGTGCCGGGAGATTGCAGACAGCTGCAGGTCAAATAAGGTTGTTGTAGTAGGGGATTTTAACTTTCCCAATATAGACTGGGAAAATCATAGTGTGAAGGGTTTAGATGGGGTGCAATTCCTCAAAAGTGTTCAAGAGAGT
Organism: Amblyraja radiata; assembly: GCF_010909765.2. Classification (NCBI taxonomy): domain Eukaryota; kingdom Metazoa; phylum Chordata; class Chondrichthyes; order Rajiformes; family Rajidae; genus Amblyraja; species Amblyraja radiata. The sequence continues at coordinate 114,975,955 of NC_045957.1, forward strand.
TTCCTTAAGCAGTATGTGGAGGCTCCCACACGTGAGAGGGCAACGCTGGATCTAGTATTGGGAAATTGGGAAGGGCAAGTTAATGTAGTGTGTGTGGAGGAGCTTTTCGGGACACGTGACCACAATTCGATTAGGTTTAAGATAGTTAAGGATTGGGACAGAGAGGGTCCACTTGTTAAAATGCTCAATTGGGGGAAGGTCAACTTTGAGGGTATGAGAGAAGGTCTCGCTCAAGTTGACTGGAGCAGGTTAGTAGAGGGGAGAGGAACATCGGCCAAATGGGATGTTTTTAAAAGTGTAATTGGGCCGACTTTTGCGGAGCACCGGAACATAAAAGGCTTAAATACAACTTCCACCAACTCACCTGGATCAGAAAAACGGCAGAAATCGGTGCCATTTCGGACAAGCTGCTTGAGCACCTCAAGGCTCTTGCAATTTTGCGAGCTCCCGCAGCAGCTGGAGCCCCGGACTTTAAACTTTCCCACGCTCGCTGGAAATCACCCGCCCGACAGAGGAACGCAGGTACTGTAGCTGGAAACCCCAGGTTGACCTCCAGAGCCGACGAGCTGGATCCTCCAGGAACAACGGAGCTGGAGCTGCCGACTTTGAAGGTACCCCCGTTTGTTACGGAGCTGGAGCTGCCGTCTGTGAAGGAATCCCCGTTCCAGCGCAGGTTCGCAGAAACAGCAGGTACAGTAAACACAGTACCTGGAAACAAAAGGGAGGCTTCCATTGTGTCCGGAAATGTGGCCGTCGGGCAGGACTTCAGGTCAGACTGAAGCGCAGGGGACTTCGGCCCCCTCTCCCTACTATCCTACTGGCCAATTTACAGTCATTTGAAAACAAAGTGGAGGACTTAAGGGCAAGACTACTTTATCAAAGGGAGCTGAGGGAATGCTCTGTGTTCTGTTTCACAGAGACATGGCTCACCCCCAGCTCCCCAGACTCAGCGGTCCAGCCTGAAGGGTTCTCCATCCACCGTATGGACCGTACACTGGCATCTGGGAAAGAGAGAGGAGGGGGCGTCTGCCTCATGGTCAACTCTGCGTGGTGCTCAGACGTGGCAGTCCTGTCCAACTCCTGCTCTCCACACCTGGAACATCTGGCGGTGAAGTGCCGTCACTTCTACCTTCCGAGGGAATTCACCTCCATCATCCTGACCGCGGTCTACATCCCTCCCCAGGCAGACATCCGTCTGGCACTGGAGGAGCTGCACGCCATGGTCAACAAACACTAAACATCTTACCCCAAGGCATTTACCACCATTGCTGGGGACCTCAATAAGGCAAACCTAAAGAAATCGCTCCCTAACTTCCACCAACATGTCTCCTGCTGCACCAGAGGACCAAACACCCTCGACCACCATCAAGGATGCCTATCGCTCTATCCCTCGCCCTCACTTCGATAAATCTGACCATACCGCGGTGCTGCTTCTTCCTGCCTACAGGCAGCAATTAAAGAACGCACCCCCAGAGGTGAGGACAGTACAGAGCTGGTCGGGGGGGGGGGCAGCGGAACAACTACAGGACTGTTTGGAGTCTGTAGATGGGGTGGGGGGGCCTGAATGCAATCACCTCCTACAAGGCGAAACCAGGAGGCAGCTCGAATGTTGGCGAAACATCACTCCCTGGTGAGCTCAATGCGTTTTACGCACGCTTTGACAACAAAACTCATATGTCAGGCTGTTATTCATTGATTACAGCTCGGCATTTAATACAATCATCCCCTCCAACCTGGTTACCAAACTCGCAGAACTGGGTCTCTGCGCATCCCTCTGCAATTGGATCCTCGACTTCCTCATTCACAGACCACAGTCTGTTCGTATTGGTGGAAATGTGTCAGCCTCGATAACAATCAGCACGGGAGCACCTCAAGGCTGCGTGCTCAGCCCCCTGCTGTACTCACTCTATACTCATGACTGCGTAGCCGGTCATAGTGCGAACTCCATCATCAAGTTCGCTGACGACACCACTGTTGTGGGACGTATCACTGATGGGGATGAGTCAGAGTATAGAAGAGAGATCGAGCGATTGTCCATATGGTGCCAGCACTATAACCTGGCCCTCAACACCAGCAAAACCAAGGAACTGATTGTGGACTTTGGAAGGAGTAGGATGGGGACCCACAGTCCCGTTTATAACAACGGGTCGATGGTTGAAAGGGTCAAGAGCTTCAAATTCCTGGGCGTGCATATCTCTGAAGATCTTTCCTGGTCCAAGAACACTGATGCAATTATTAAGAAAGCACATCAGCGCCTCTACTTCCTGAGAAGATTACGGAGAGTCGGTTTGTCAAGGAGGACTCTGTCTAACTTCTACAGGTGCACAGTAGAGAGCATGCTGACCGGTTGCATCGTGGCTTGGTTCGGCAACTTGTGCGCCCTGGAGAGGAAAAGACTACAAAAAGTAGTAAACACTGCCCAGTCCATCATCGGCTCTGACCTCCCTTCCATCGAGGGGATCTATCGCAGTCGCTGCCTCAAAAAGGCTGGCAGTATCATCAAGGACCCACACCATCCTGGCCACACACTCATCTCCCCGCTACCTTCAGGCAGAAGGTACTGGAGCCTGAAGACTGCAAAGACCAGGTTCAGGAATAGCTACTTCCCCACAGCTATTAAATTTGGCTCGGACAAAACTCTGAACATTAATAGCCCATTTACTGTTATTTGCACCATCAGTTTATTTATTCATGTGTGTATATATTTATATAATGGTATATGGACACACTGATCTGTTTTGTAGTCAATGCCTACTATGTTCTGTTGTGCTGAAGCAAAGCAAGAATTTCATTGTTCTATCAGGGACACATGACAATAAACTCTCTTGAATCTTGACGAAAGCTCAGGATATGTACGTCCCCGTTAGAGTGAAGGGCAAAGCAGGCAAACAAAAGAAGATTGGCTAACGAAGAAAATTGAGACATTAGTCAAAAACAAGAAGGATGCATGAGACAGGCATGGGTAGCTGAGAGGAGTTTCGGGAATTAAGGAGTAAACTAAAAAATGAAATCAGTAGGGCAAAAAGGGGCCAGGAGATAGCTCTGGCAGGTAGCATTAAGGACAATCCCAAAAGATTTTATAAATACATAAGGGGGAAAAGGGTAACTAGAGAGAGAGAGAGTGGGACCTCTCAGGAATCAAAGTGGTCACCTCTTTGTGGAGCCACAGGAGATGGGCAAGGTCCTCAATGAGTATTTCTCCTCTGTATTTAACGAGGAGAAATACAGTAGGATGGAGGAAATTGGAGCAGTCAATGGAAGTGTCTTGAGAGCAGTCAGGGTTATTGTCGAAGAAGTACTGAAGGTACTGTCATGTTTGAAGGTAGACAAATATATCCAAGGACATTTTGGGAAACTAGAGAAGAAATTGCGGGAGCCCTGGTTGAATACAGGAGAGGTGCCGGAAGACTGGAGGGTGGCAAATGTTATATTTCTTTTCACGAAGGGCTGCAGGGAAAATGCTGGGAACTATCGGCCGGTGAGCTTAACATCTGTAGTTGGTAAGTTACTGGAGAATGGTCTGTGGGATAGGATATACAGGCATTTGGATCGGCAAGGACTGATTAGGGATGGTCAGCATGGTTTTGTATGTGGGAGGTCGTGTCTCACAAATCTGATTGAGTTTTTTGAAGACGTGACCAAAAAGGTTGATGAGGGCAGAGCTGTAGATGTTGTGTACATGGACTTTAGTAAGGCATTCGACAAGGTTCCGTATAGTAGGCTGCTCTGCAATGTTAGATCACATGGGATCCAAGGAGAGATAGGTGAATTCATAGAAAATTGGCTCCATGGAAGGAAGCAGAGGGTGATGGTGGAAGGTTGGTTCTCAGATTGGATGCCTGTGATTAGTGGTGTGCCTCAGGGTTCGGTGCTGGGCCCGTCACTGTTTGACATCTACATCAATGATTTGGATGAGAACATACAGGGCAAGATTAGCAAGTTTGCTGATGATACAAAAGTTAGTGGTTTTGCAGATAGTGAAGATAATTGTGAAAGATTGCAGCAGGATCTGGATCGATTGGCCAGGTGGGCAGAGGAATGGTTGATGGAATTTAATACAGAGAAGTGTGAGGTGATGCATTTTGGGACGTCGAGCAAGGGCAGGACCTACACAGTAAATGGTAGGCCTGTGTGTAGTGTTGTAGAGCAGAGGGATCTAGGAATACAGGTGCATGGTTCCTTGAAAGTCGAGTTACAGGTAGATAAGGTGGTCAAAAAGGCTTTTGGTACTTTGGCCTTCATCAGTCAGAGTAGTGAGTACAGACGTTGGGAGGTCATGTTGCAGTTGTATAAGATGTTGGTGAGACCGCATTTGGAATATTGTGTTCAGTTCTGGGCACCATGTTATAGGAAAGATATTGTCAAGCTTGAAAGGGTTCAGAAAAGATTTATGAGGATGTTGCCAGGACTAGAGGGTGTGAGCTATAGGGGGAGGTTGAGTAGGCTGGGGCTCTCTATTCCATGGAGCTCACGAGGATGAGGGGAGATTTTATAGAGATATACAAAAACATGAGAGGAATAGATCGGGTAGATGCACAGAGTCTTTTGCCCGGAGTAGGTGAATCGAGGACCAGAGGACATAGATTTAGAAACAGTTAGACAGGTACATGATTCTGCAGGTTTGGAGGGTTATGGACCAAGCGCATGCTAGTGGGACAAGTATAGCTGGGACATTGTTGGGCGGTGTGGGCGAGTTGGGCTGAAGGGACTCTATGACTATGAGTGGTGAGCAGTGAGAAGAGAATATGGCCAGGTCAGTGTAGCTCTTTGATGATATTAGCTGCCTTCAGTGGTGAATGTATCTGTGGATATTTTTAAGGGAGAGATAGATGGTTTCTTGATTAATACGGGTGTCAGAGGTTATGACACCCGTACTAACCCGAGGAGGCAGGAGAATGGGGTTAGGAGGGAGAGATAGATCAGCCATGATTGAATGGCATAGACTTGATGGGCCAAATCGCCTAATTCTACCCATATTCCTTATGACCTTATGACCTTCTTGAGGCAATGCTTCCTGTAGAATTATCATCTTGTCCAGAGTAAAGGAATCGAGGACCAGAGGGCATAGTTTTAAAGTGAGGGGGGGGAAGGATTTTAATAGGAATCTGAGGGGTAACTTTTTCACGCAAACGGTGGTGAATGTATGGAACGGGCTGCCGGAGGAGGTAGTTGAAGCAGGAACTATCGCAACGTTCAAGAAACATTTAGATGGGTATATGGATAGGACAGGTTTGGAGGGATGTGGGCCAAACGCAGGCAGGTGGGACTAGTGTAGATGGGACATGTTGGCCGGTGTGGGCAAGTTGAGCCGAAGGGTCTGTTTCCACGCTGTATCACTCTGTGACTCTACGAGTCTAAATGGAGGCCTTTAACTCCCGTCTATTTTCTGGTAGAAACAGTGAGCCCTAATGATATCAGCAGGGGAGCGGTTGCTTGCGGGTGTTGCTCAGCTTAATGGCGAGGAAGCTGAATTAGTGTCAGGGTGATTCAGTGCTGACTGCGCTGTAACTCGATTTCCCCCGTGGTGTACGGCTCCAACACCTGCCTCCGACAGCAACACCTTGTCCCCATGGTAACGGAGCCATTGCTTAAAGCCCGACCATTGCCTCCAAGGGGGAGAATATTAATCCTAATAATTCTTGGCTAATGCTTGAATTTGACGTAGTGGGGGAGAGTACGACCCGGTCCCTTTGATAGAAGGTGCGGCAGTGGAGAGAGGGGGGGGGGGGGAAGAATGCGCTTTAATCAGGTTCACTTGCCTTCTCTTTCTGCCTCTGTAATGGCGCATTGATCAATTTGATCAATTGCGCGAAGATTATCATCTGCTTTTGCGGGGGGGAGGGGGGGGGAGGAAATCAATGGGCCTTGTTGAATCACCAGAAGAGTTAGAAACAAGCCACTTCGTTTAACAGTATTGGGACAGCAACCGAGATATCAAGGGGCTATTTAAGTGGGGTATAAAATGGACGGTGCGTCCTCAATTGCAGGGTTTCAATTATTTTTTATCGCATGTGGCTACCTGGAAGTTCTCACTGCAAGGCAATTGAAGCAGGCGAGTGGAACCCTTTAATTAACTTGCAAAGACTCCTGCAGTTTCCTCTGCAATCAGACACAATCTGCAGGTCTATTGCCTGGAGAACCATCTCCCCCAGTACATTCCCTGCAATCTGCTACAGAATTATTGTCTCTCCCAACACCTTAGAAGAATGAGTTTAGAAGGATGAGGGGACACCTCATTGAAACGCACCGAATAGTGAAAGGCTTGGATCGAGAGGATGTTTCCACCAGTGGGAGAGTCTAGGACCAGAGGTCATAGCCTCAGAATTAAAGGACGTTCCTTTAGAAAGGAGATGAGGAGGAATTTCATTAGTCACAGGGTGGTGAATCGGTGGAATTCTTTGCCACAGAAGGCTGTGGAGGCCAAGTCAGTGGATATTTTTAAGACAGAAATAGATAGATTCTTCATTAGGACGGGTGTCAGGGGTTAAAGGGAGAAGGCAGGAGAATGGGGGTTAGGAGGGAGAGATAGATCTGCCACGATTGAAAGGCGGAGTGGACTTGATGGGCCGAATGGCCTAATACTGCTCCTAACACTTATGACGTTATGACTTCCTTGTTTCCATTTCAATCACCAGTTGACATTCCCTTCCCTTCAAGTTGCTGAGAAATCTGTATATTGAAACAACCCTCACAAACCTCTACAGAAGCATTTTATCAGGATTGGGAACAGCTCCATCCAAGACCACAAGAAATTGCAGGGAATTGTGGACGCAGCCCAGACCATCACACAAACCAACCTCCCTTCCATTGACTCCATTTATACCTCACACTGCCTTGGCAAGGCCAGCAGCATAATCAAGAACGACTTGGACCCCGGCCACTCCCTCTTCTCCCCTCTCCCATCGGACAAAAGGTACAGAAGTATGAAAACGCACACTGCCAGATTCAGGGAGCTTTTCTTCCCAGCTGTTATCAGACAACTGAATCATCGTACCACAACTAGAGAGCAGACTGGAACTACTATGGATCTCATTGGTGACCCATGGACTATATTTGATTGGACTTTACTGGCTTTATCTTGCACTAAATGTTATTTCCCTTAGTTTAGTTTAGAGATACAGCGTGGAAACAGGCCCTTCGGTCCACTGAGTCCACGCCGACCAACGATCCCCGCACATTATCCGACGCACACTAGGGACAATTTTACAATTTTACAACTATACCAAGCCAATTAACCTACAAACCTGTACATCTTTGGAGTGTGGGAGGAAACCGAAGATCTCGGAGAAAACCCACGCAGTCACGGGGAGAACGTACAAACTCTGTGCAAACAGCACCCGTGGTCGGGATCGAACCCGGGGCTATTGAGCTACAGCTGTAAGCGGAGTAAGGCAGTAACTCTACCACTACTCCACCGTGCCGCCCTTATCATGTATCTCTACACTGTGAATGGTTCGATTGTAATCATGTATTGTCTTTCCGCTGACTGGTTAGCATGCAACAAAAGCTTTTCAATGTCCCTCGGCACACGTGACAATAAATTAACCTGAAACTGATGAAGCAATTCTATTTATATTCTGTATGGAGTTTGTACGTTCTCTCTGTGACAGCGTTGGTTTTCTTCAGGTGCTCCGGTCTCCTCCCAGACTCCAAAGACGTACAGGTTCGTCGGTTAATTGGTCGGCGCGGACTCGGTGGGCCTGTTTCTGTGCTCTATCTCAGAGGTCTAAATTGTAAAGTAAAAGCTCGATGACAATTACAATTTCTTCTTTTTTTTAAACTTCCTTTTCTTTGGGTTTTTAGCAATAAAGGAAAAATAGCCTTGCACGTAATGTAAAATCATGAGAGGAATAGATCGGGTAGACACACAGCGTCTCTTGCCCAGATTAGGAGAATCGAAAACCAGAGGACATAGGTTTAAGGTGAAGGGGGGAAGATTTTCTAAGAGTCTGAGGGGTAAATTTTTCACACAAAGGGTGGTGGGTGTGCGGAACGAGCTACCGGAGGAGGAAGGGACTATTGCAACGTTTAAGAAACAATTAGACAGGGACATGGATAGGACAGGTCTAGAGGAATACGGGCCAAACGCAGGCAGGTGGGACTAGTGTAGATGGGACATGTTGGTCGGTGTGGGCAAGTTGGGCCGAAGGGCCTGTTTCCACACTGTATCACTCTATGACACTGTAGACACTGTAATTGGCTTGATTATAATCATGTATTGTCTTTCTGCGGACTAGTTTGCACGCAACCAAAGCTTTTCACTGTACCTCGGTGCACGTGACAATAAACTCAAGAATCTGGCAGACTAAAGGGCCTGTCCCACTTGGCGATTTTTTTCGGCAACAGCCGGCGTCATTGACTGACGTATCATGGTTGCCGAAACATTTTGAACATTTCAAAATCCAGCGGCAACAAAAAAAATGTTACGACACGTGAGGAAACACCGTGCGTCAATAAGTCATCATGCAGCATCACGCCGCATCGCGCCGGGTCTTTTTCGGTGACCTGATACGTCAATCAATGATGCCGGCAGTCGCCGAAAAAATCGGCAAGTGGGACATGCCCTTAACACTTTCCAAAGAATTTATCACAAGCTGACTGCCTACATGAAAAAGAGGAGTAATTCCCTCTATACCGGTTAGAGATACATATCAAATGAACCCTCTTTCCCAGCATCATGATTCTTGACCAAAATAAAAGATATAACACTGGTGTTTTACTTTTACGAATCTAACCATAGGGGGACCTTATAGCCTTAACTGAACCCATCGGAGGGCAGCACAGTGGCGCAGCAGAAGAGCTGCTGCCTTGCGTCACCAGAGACCCGAGTTCAGTCCCTACAACGGGCGCTGTCTATACAAAGTTTGTACGTTCTCCCCGTGACCTGCGTGGGTTTTCTCCGGGTGCTCCGGTTTCCTCCCACACTCCAAAGACGTACAGGTTTGTAGCTTAACTGGCTTTGGTGAAATTGTAAATTGTCCCCAGCGTGCGTGTACGATAGTGCTACTGTGCGGGGATCGCCGGTTGGCAAGGACTCGGTGGGCCCAAGGGCCTGTTTACACGCTGTTTCTCTAAAATCTAAAGTCTGAAATGTTCCAATTTGCCAAACTAAATATTTCATGAACCTGCACACAGTGTGCGTTATGTGCAACCCTTTGTTAGGCTCTTATATGAGATACACATAGCGGGAATGTTGTGCTAATGAAGCTTTTAAAGGTCAGCCAAACAATCTATCGAATAGAGTACGCTGAGAAAAGGGAGCTACAGGGAGCTGACAGGGAATCTATCGAACCAATGTCACCGCACAGTTACCGCTTGACCTCCAAGTTCTGAAGAGGATTTTTCACACATGGGTATATGGGACGAGCTGCCAGAGAAGGTAGTTGAGGCAGGGACTCATAGGTGGAGGGGCAGGTAGTGAAGAGTTCAGTTCAGTTCAGTTCAGAAAACTTTATTGTCTGTCGCAACAGAAAATCTTCTTTGACGCAGCTCCACATACAAACATACAGGAGCAACGCGCCACGAGTCGCTCACAGAGTAGCGCCCCGCCCCTTGGGTTGTCAGCAGCGATACAATAATAAAGAACACACAAAATGCAACACAAACATCCACCACAGCATTCATCACTGTGGTGGAAGGCACAACATTTGGCCAGTCCTCCTCCACTTCCCCCCGTGGACAGGACCAGAGTCCAGAGTCAGTCCAGGATCGGCTCTTCCTCACCGGAGACCGCGGCTTTAAGTTGTTGTAGGCCGCAGGCCGGCGGTCAAGATTTAAAGTCCCCGCCGCAGCCAGAAGCACCGTAGACTGCAGGGCCGGCGGTCGAAGCTCCCCTCCAGGGGTGATGGTAAGTCCATGCCGGCCCCGCGGTAGAAGTTGGCCGCGGGCCGGCAGTGATGGCTTCTTCTTCCCCCGGGTCCCCCACGAGGGATCCCGGGCTGTAGACGCCGCACCAGCTGGAGCTCTGCAGACCGCGGCTTCAGGCTGCAACTTCAGGCTGCCGGCTGCCCCGGGCCAGCGAAACGGAGCGCTCCCCTCCAGTGAGCCCCAGCGAGGGCTCGCCCGCTCCACATCGAGAGTCCACGCTGCGCCCGCACGTCTGCACGTCTCCGGGAAAGGCCGCGCCGATCCTTGATGTTAGGCCACGGGGGAGGCGACCTGGAAAAGTCGCCTCTCCATGGAGGAGGCGACCGAAGCAGGGACTCTGCAGAAGGACTTGGACAGGTTGGGAGAGTGGGCAGAGAAGTGGCAGGTGGAATACAGTGAAGCAAAGTGTGGAGTTATGCATTTCGGTCGGCAGAGTAAAGGCGTAGATTATTTTCTAAGTAGGGAGAGAATCCAGAAATTGACTTGGGAGTGCTGGTGCAGAATTTCCAAAAAGTTAACCTGCAAGTCGAATCTGCAGTAAAGAAAGCATACCCAATGCTAGCATTTATTTCAAGATACAAAAACAGGGATGTAATGTCGAGGCTCCATAAGGCGCTGGTCAGGCCACATTTGGAATATTGTGAACAATTTTGGGCACCATATCTGAGCAAGGATGCGCTGGCTATAGAGAGGGTCCTGAGGAGGTTTACAAGAATGATCCCAGGAATGAGTAGGTTGAGTATGATGAGCATTTGTCGGCACTGGGCCCGTACTCGCTGGAATTTAGAAGAATGAGGGGGGACCTCATTGAAACTTACAGAATAGTGAAACGCTTGGATAGAGTGGATGTGGAGAGGATGTTTCCACTCATGTGAAAGTCTAGGACTAGAGGTCACAGCCTCAGAATTAAAGGACGTTCTTTTAGGAAGGAGATGAGGAGAAATTTCTTTAGTCAGAGGGCGGTGAATCTGTGGAATTCTTTGCCAGAAAAGGCTGCGGAGGCCAAGTCAGTAGATATTTTTAAGGCAGAGATAGGTAGATTATTGATTAATACAGGTGTCAAAGGTTATGGGGAGAAGGCAGGAGAATGGGGTTAGGAGGAAGAGATAGATAAGCCATGAGTGAATGGCAGAGTAGACTTGATGGGCCAAATGACCTAATACTTCTATCACTTATGGCCTTTTGACTTCAAAGACGTACAGATAATTGACTTCTGTGAATTGTAAATCTTCCCTAGTGTGTGTAGAATGGTGCTGGTGTGCAGGGATGGCTGGCCGGCACAGACTCAGTGGGCCGAAGGGTCTGTTTCCACACTGTATCTCTAAATTAAACTGAACTAAACTAAGGAAAGAGGAGAAATAAGCCATCCACCCAAGTGGTTAGGTTCGATATTGTGCGGAAGAGTGGAACAGTTGACAGAGAGCTACTGTATTAGCGTGTTATTCCTCTCCTGGTACTTCTCCCGTGAATACCCGTGTGTGTTCCGAGTCTCCTGTTTGTTGAGTTCAGTTCATTTCACAACACATTAAGTAAAATTGCCAAAATTTCCGCCGATAGTCACAACAGATGCCGTGGCGCTAATCATGAGTAAGGGAATTTGCGAATTCCTTGGGATTTTGGAAATATCCCAGCCAACACCACAATTAACTCTGTTTTTAAACCAGATCGGATCCCTCCAGTACTTATTGTCATTACTTCTCCTGACAAGACACAAGCGTCAAGAGAATCTTGTGGTTTCACTGTCTATTTGTAAATTTGTGAAGCCTAAAGCAAATGCTGCCCCTTGGAAAGTATTTGTGTTTGAAAACACTTCAGTAAGTTTAGAATGAGTGCACAACAGTCCCAAAGTCTCCAACAGTGATGTGGTGTTGCAGTATCATTACTGAGGCAGCCATTAAACAAGAAAAGCTATAATGCCTAATAGAGTCATAGAGTCTTGCAGCGTGGAAATAGGCCCTTCAGCCAAACTTGTCCACGTCAACCAACATCTACACTGATCCCACCTGCCCGAGTTTGGCCCATATAATCATCTAAACCTGTCCGATCCATGTACCTGTCTAAATGTGTTTCTTAAACATTGCGATAGTACCTACTGCAGTTGTACTGCAGTTGTACAGGGTCTTGGTGAGACCACACCTGGAGTATTGCGTCTCCTAATCTGAGGAAGGACATTCTTGCCATAGAGGGAGTACAGAGAAAGTTCACCAGACTGATTTCTGGGATGTCAGGAATTTCATATGAAGAAAGACTGGATAGACTCGGCTAGTACTCGCTAGAATTTAGGAGATTGAGGGGGGATCTTATAGAAACTTACAAAATTCTTAAGAGGTTGGACAGACTAGATGCAGGAAGATTGTTCCCGATGTTGGGGAAGTCCAGAACAAGGGGTCACAGTTTAAGGATAAAGGGGAAATCTTTTAGGACTGAGATGAGAAAAACATTTTTTACACAGAGAGTGGCGAATCTCTGGAATTCTCTGCCACAGAATGTAGTTGAGGCCAGTTCATTGGCTATATTTAAGAGGGAGTTAGATGTGGCCCTTGTGGCTAAAGGGATCAGGGGGTATGGAGAGAAAGCAGGTACAGGATACTGAGTTGGATGATCAGCCATGATCATATTGAATGGTGGTGCAGGCTCGAAGGGCCGAATGGCCTACTCCTGCACCTATTTTCTATGTTTCTATGTTTCTACCTGGCTCAACTACCTCCCCTGCCAGCTCGTTACATATGCCCACCACCCTTTGTGTGAAAAAGTTACCGTTCAGGTTCCTATTAAACCCCCCCCCCCCTCACCTTAAACCCATGTCCTCTGGTTCTGGATTCCCCTACTCTGGCCAAGAGACTCTGTGCATCTACCCGATCTATTCCTCTCATGATTTTGTACATCTCTATAAGGTCACTCCTCATCCTCCTGGACTCCAAGGAACAGATCTCATTGACTTTTTAAGGTCTATATTCTCGATTTATAAAGCGATTTTTAAAATTAGTTTAGTTTTAGGAAAGTTTTAGGAAAGAACTGCAGATGCTACTTTAAGTTGAAGGTAGACACAGAATGCTGGAGTAACTCAGCGGGTCAGGCAGCATCTGTAACTGTATGTGGTTGCCTCTGTCATGGGGGGGGGGGGGCTCTAAACAGCCTAAAGGACATTGTATGTTTTTGTTGCAGGTCTTCACTGTGAATCGCTCTGTGTGTGTGTGCTTTCCGGGACGGGTAGACAACTCTGGTCATCTCTGTGCTACATTGGTAAAATCATGAGAGGAATAGATCGAGTATATGCACAGAGTCCCTTGCCCAGAGTAGGTGAATCGATGGCCAGTGGTCATAGGTTTAAGGTGAAGGGGAAAAGATTTAATATGAGTCTGAGGGGTAACTTTCCCACACAAAGGGTGGTGGGTGTATGGAAAGAGCTGCCGGAGGAGGTGGTTGAGGCTGGGACTATCCCAAAGTTTAAGAAACAGTTAGACAAGTGCATGGATAGGACAGGTTTGGGGGGATATGGATCAAACGCAGGCAGGTGGGACTAGTCTAGCTGCGACATGTTAGCCAGTGTGGGCGTTGGGCCAAAGGGCCTGTTTCCATGCTGTATCACTCTTTGACTCTAATGAATTGAAAAATACTCTCTACGTCAAAGTGGACCGGATTCAGTTTTATGAATAAAATGCGATGAACTGAGCCAAGCCTACAAATGACCTGAAATAATATGGTGTTTTTCTCACTCTCCATGGCTGTTGATGAAAGCTTCATTATTCTCCCAAACAGTAACATGCAAATGAGCCAACTGACCTGCAAAAACCTGGCTGATGTATCTAGCGTTTGAAACTATGCAAAGTGGTATGCTAAGATGATCAGAAAAGTCACTCAGATGACTTTTTTGAAAGGAGCAAATAAACGATAGATAGATAGATAAATAGAATCTTTATTTGCCACACGACCAGGGTTGGTGGTATTTGGGTTTGGTACAAGATGGTACACTGCTTTAGTCACATTAACACTAATAACAACACAGATCACAGTAATAAAGTGCATCCATACCACATCACAAATCACAAATCTCACCAACAATACATAGTGCAAAAGAACAGACAAAGACCATAGACAAGACACTGTATACATCAAAAGTCCTTAGTATTGACTGTTATTGGAGGGAATTGAGTGTTCATAGAATCATAGAATCATAGAATCATAGAAAGTAGGTGCGAGAGTAGACCACCAGGTCCGTCGAGCCCGCACCGCCATTCACTCATGGCTGAACACCAAACAGACACACTTACCCACAAACAGTAGACACAAGACACAGAACACAAGACACTACCCTCCCCTTTATACCGCTATCACCCCTCTCCACCCCAAGAACCGCGTGATCTCCTGGGGGAGGCAAAAAACCGGATAAAAACCCAGGTCCAATTCGGGAAAAAAATCCGGGAAATTCCTCTCCGACCCCAATCCAGGCGATCGACACTTGTCCAGGAGATCACTCAGGTCTACTATACTAACCATACCTAGGTCCATATCCCTGCCCTCTCCCCGTAGCCCCTTATCCCCTTGGCAGCTAAAAAACCATCTATTTTTGACTTAAATATATTTAACGTTTCTGCTTCCACTGCTCCCTGGGGCAGTGAATTCCACAAACTAACCACCCTCTGGGTGAAGAAGTTCTTCCTCATCTCAGTTTTAAAAGAGCCCCCCCTCACTCTGCAACTATGTCCCCTAGTTCTAGCCTCCCCGATCATTGGGAACATCCTCGGTGCATCCACCCGATCAAGGCCCCTTACGATCTTATACGTTTCAATGAGATCGCCTCTCATTCTTCTAAACTCCAAAGAGTAGAGTCCCAGCTTACTTAACCTTTCCTCATATGTCAATCCCCTCATTGCAGGAATTAATCTTGTAAACCTTCGCTGCACTGCCTCCAGGGCTAGTACATCCTTTCTTAAGTATGGACCCCAGAACTGTACACAGTATTCCAAATGTGGTCTCACTAATACCGTGTACAGCTGCAGCAAGACCTCCGTGTTTTTATACTCAATCCCCCTAGCAATAAAGGCCAAAACTCCATTGGCCTTCCTGATTGCTTGCTGCACCTGCATACTGACTTTTAGTGATTCATGTACTAATACCCCTAGATCCCTTTGCGTTGCATTACAACGCAGCTCCTCCTCATTTAGAAAATAACTTGCCCTATCATTTTTTTCCCCAAAGTGAATGACTTCACATTTATTAGTATTAAATTTCATCTGCCAAGTTGTTGCCCACTCACCTAGCTTATCTATATCCTTTTGCAGACTCTTCCTATCCTCCTCATCCCCTACTTTCCCTCCCATTTTCGTATCGTCCGCAAATTTTGATATATTACACTTGGTTCCCTCCTCCAAATCATTTATATAAATTGTGAACAACTGGGGTCCCAGCACCGACCCTTGCGGAACCCCGCTAGTTACCGGTTGCCATCCCGAGTATGAACCATTTATCCCCACTCTCTGCTTCCTATTCGTTAGCCAATCCTCTACCCATGCTAATATATTACCCCCAATCCCACAATTTTTTATTTTTAGCAATAGTCTCTTATGTGGCACCTTGTCAAAAGCCTTTTGGAAGTCCAAGTATACCACATCCACCGGTTCCCCTTTATCCACTCGGGTTGTTACTTCCTCAAAGAATTCGAGCAGATTCGTTAAACACGATTTCCCCTTCACAAAACCATGCTGGTTCTGTCTGATGAAGTCATGTTTATCCAAGTGGCCCGTTAGTGATTCTTTAATAATTGTCTCCAACATTTTACCCACCACCGATGTTAGACTAACCGGTCTATAGTTACCCGCCTTCTGTTTACTTCCTTTTTTAAATATAGGTGTTACATTGGCCATTTTCCAATCCACTGGGACCGTTCCTGCCTCCAGGGAGTTTTGGAAAATTATCACCAATGCATCTACAATCCCCACTGCTATCTCCCTCAAGACCCTTGGATGTAATCCATCAGGCCCAGGGGATTTATCCTCCTTCAGTCTCATTAATTTCCCTAATACCACCTCCTTGGTGATCTTAATAGTATTTAGCTCCTCCATTCCTACCGCCTCCTGTTTATCCAGCGTTGGAATATTTTTTGTGTCTTCTATGGTGAAGACTGATACAAAATACTCGTTTAATGCCTTTGCCATTTCCATGTTCCCCACCAACAACTCTCCAGTCTCACCCTCCAATGGACCAACGTTCACCTTAGCCACCCTTTTTCTTCTTATATAGCTATAAAAACTCTTACTATTAGTTTTTATGTTGTTCGCTAAATTCCTTTCATAGCCTATTTTCCCCGTCTTAATTAATCTCTTAGTTACTTTTTGCTGACCTTTAAATGCTTCCCAATCCTCTGCCCTCCCACTACCTCTGGCTACCTTATATGCCCTTGCCTTCAGCCGAATACTATCCTTTATAGCTTTACTGAGCCATGGCTGACTGTTCTTACCCTTACCCCTTTTTTTCTTCATAGGAATAAATTTATCTTGAAGGTTATACAGTAGACCCTTAAACGTACACCACTGCTCATGTACCGTCTTATTCTTGAGTCTGCTATCCCAGTCAACTTTGATCAGCTCAGTCCTCATACCTTCATAATCCCCCTTATTTAGACTAAGCACCCTAGCCTGAGTTTCAACCTGCTCCCCTTCTATTTGAATATGGAATTCGACCATATTGTGGTCACTTGTTCCCAACGAGTCCCTAACTATGACATTTTTAATTAATCCTGCTTCATTACACAGGACCAGATCTAAGATTGCCTCCCCCCTTGTCGGTTCCGTGACATACTGTTCTAGGAACCCGTCTCTAATACATTCTATAAACTCTTCCTCTAGTCTACCCTGCCCAGTTTGGTTTGCCCAATTAATATGAAAATTGAAGTCCCCCATGATTACAGCAGTTCCCTTTTTACATGCGTCAACTATTTGCAGATTTATGTTCTGACTAACAGCGTCACAGCTATTTGGAGGTCTATAAATTACACCCACTAGTGTTTTTTTCCCTTTGTTATTCTCTATCTGTACCCAAGCTGTTTCACTATCCTGATCCTTCAACGCAATATCCTTCCTCTCCATTGCCGTTATTCCCTCCCTTATTAAAAGGGCCACCCCTCCTCCCTTTCTTTCCTGTCTATCTTTCCTAATTGTCGAGTACCCCTCTATATTTAACTCCCAGTCCTGATCCCCTTGCAGCCATGTCTCCGTAATGGCCACGATATCATAACTATATATACTTAATTGCACCGTTAATTCATTTATCTTATTTTGAATACTCCGCGCATTTAGATAAAGCACTTTCAGATGATTTTTACTACCCTTCCTTTCCGTTTTTGCCCCTTTTACATCTAGAGCTTTATCTTCACACATTCTGGATCCTCCTGTCACATTTTGATTTTCCGCTTCCCTAGCCTCCCTAGATGAGCCCTCCAATCTATCCTTCCAAAGCACTGCTGTAATATCTTCCCTGACTAGCAATGCAACACCACCACCTCTTGCCCCTCCAATTCTATCACACCTGAAGCAATGAAACCCTGGAATATTTAGTTTCCAATCACAGCCCACCTGCAACCATGTTTCACTGATCGCCACAACATCATACTTCCAGGTATCTATCCAGACTCTAAGCTCATCCACCTTTCTTACAATGCTCCTAGCATTAAAATATGCATATTTAAGAAACCCCCCGTCTCTTCTTCTCTGTTTATTTCCTTTTTTTTCTTTCTCCTCTTGTGTCCGAGTGCTTCCCTTTTCTGCTTCCTGCCTCCCATTCGGTCTACTAGCTTTCTCTATTTGAGTCCCTCGCCCCAACCATTCTAGTTTAAAGTCCCCCCAGTGACCTTTGCAAATTTCCCCGCCAGGATGTTGGTCCCCCTCGGGTTCAAGTGCAACCCATCCTCTCTGTACAGGTCCCACCTTCCCCAAAAGAAGTCCCAATGATCCAGAAACTTGAATCCCTGCCCTCTGCACCAGTCTTTCAGCCACGCATTTATCCTCCACCTCGCTCTATTCTTACTCTCACTGTCGCGTGGTACAGGCAGTAATCCTGAGATTGTTACCTTTTTGGTCCTTTTCCTTAACTCTCGTCCCAACACCCTAAATCCTCCCTTCAAGACCCCTTCACTCTTTTTACCTATGTCATTTGTACCAATATGTACCACGACCTCAGGCTCCTCTCTCTCTGATTTCAGGATATCTTGGATGCGTTGAGACACGTCCGAGACCTTGGCACCAGGGAGGCAGACCACCATCCTGGTCTCCCGACTGCGGCCACAGAAACGCCTATCCGACCCCCTAACAATAGAGTCCCCAATTACTATTGCCCTCTTCTTTTTTTCCCTACCTTTCGGAGCAACAGGGCCGGTCTCTGTGCTGGAGGCCCGTCCGCTGTTGCTACTCCCGGGCAGGCTGTCATCCTCATCCGTACTCAAACAAGAGTACTTATTTGCAAGGTGTACCGACATTGGAGTACTCCCTCGTTCCTGCCTCTGCCCCTTTCCCTTCCTTAGCGTGACCCACATGTCTCCCTCCCGAGGTTTTGGAGTGACCACCTCCCTATAACTCCCCTCTATGACCTCGTCACTCCCCCTGACAAGACAGAGGTCATCGAGCTGCTGCTCCAGGAACCTAATACGGTCCCTTAGGAGCCCCATCTCTCTGCACCTGGTGCAGATGTGGACGTCTGGAGGGACATCCGACACCATGACCTCCCACATCTGACATCCAGAACAGTACACTGCTCTGACTGTCATTCTCTCGTCTTACCCTGGATCCGATACCAGTACAATACAATAGAAACTGCTGGGAGAAATCAGCAGGTATCTGACTCACAACAACTGCTCCCTCTTGCCCTTTAAACTGTACCTTCACTATATAAACAAAAAGCACTGTACCTTTAGCCCACTGTACCTTTAGCCCACTGTACCTTTAGCCCACTGTACCTTTAGCCCACTGTACCTTTAGCCCACTGTACCTTTAGCCCACTGTACCTTTAGCCCACTGTACCTTTAGCCCACTGTTCCCTTAGCTCACTGTACCCTTACTAAATCACTGTACCTTTAACCAGAAAGCAGAAATGCTAACCTGAGGTTGCACCCAATCAGCTGCTTCCTCTAGTCTGCTCCCACCAATCAGCGGCTTCCCCAGAAACCCTCCCTTATTCTTATTCTTGTTCTTATTGCTGAGGGGTAGAAACTGTTTTTAAAGCGGGTGGATTTTGTAGCAAGTGACCTGAGGCGCCTCCCTGAAGGGAGAGACTGGAAAAGGTGGTTTCCATAGATGCTGCCTCACCCGCTGAGTGTCTCCAGCATTTTTGTCTACCTTCGATTTTTCCAATATCTGCAGTTCCTTCTTAAACTTAATATTATATTAGTTTAGTTTAGTTTAGTTTAGCGATATAACACGGAAAGAGGACCTTCGGCCCACCCACCGAGTCCATGCCGACCAGCGATCCCCGCACACTAATCATATTCCTACACACATTAGGGACAGTTTACAATTTTGCCAATCCAATTAGCCTACATCTTTGGAGTGTGTGAGGAAACTGGAGCACCCGGAGAAAACCCACGTATGCCACGGGGAGAACATCCAAACTCCGTACAGACAGTCGAGTTGAGTTTAGTTTATTGTCACGTGTACCAAGGTATAGGGAAAAACGTTTGTGGCGTGCTTGCTAACCAACCAGCGGAAAAACTATACATGGTTACAATCCATGATTATATGACCGCACCCGTAATCGGGATCGTATCTGGGTCTCTGGCGCTGTAAGGTAACAACTCTACCGCTGCACCACCGTGCCACCCCGTTATATCTTTGCACTAAATGTTGTACTCTTTATTCAGTATCTGTACACTGTCATATACTGTATATAGTCTTTTCTTTGACTGGATAGCACGCAGACAAAAACCTTTTCACTGTACCTCGGTACAAGTGACAATAATAAACTAAACCAAACTAAACTAAGGGCGGCATGGTGGCACAACAGTAGTGTTCCTGCTTTACAGCGCCAGAGACCCGGGTGCGATCCTGACTACGGGTGCTGTCTGTGTGGAGATTGTCCGTTTTCCCTGTGACGTGCGTGGGTTTTCTCCAAGATCTCTGGTTTCCTCCCACACTCCAAAGACGTACAGGTTTGTAGGTTAATTGTCTTGGTATAATTGTAAATCGTCCCTAGTGTGTGTAGGATAACGTTAGTGTACGAGGATTCAAGATTCAAGATTCAAGATTCAAGAGAGTTTATTGTCATGTGTCCCAGATAGGACAATGAAATTCTTGCTTTGCTTCAACACAACAGAATATAGTAGGCATAAATAAATGCAGAACAGAACAGATCAGTGTGACCATATACCAATGCGGTCTCGATGGGCCAAAGGGCCTGTTGCTGCACTGTATCTGAATTGAATTGAATTGAATTGAATCCTTTATTTGTCATTCAGACCTTTCGGTCTGAACGAAATGTCGTTGCCTGCAGCCATACATGTAATAATAAACAACACACAATAAACACAAGTTAACATCCACCACAGTGAGTTCACCAGGCACCTCCTCACTGTGATGGAGGCAAAAGTCTTAGGGTTACTGTCTCTTCCCTCCTCTTCTCCCTCTGCGTTGTGGCGATACCCCACCGGGCGATGGTAAGTCAGTCCCGCGGTTCAAGCTCCGCGGCCCGGGGGTGGTCGAAGCTGCCGCCCTCCAGTCCAGCGGACGCAGCTGTTGCCACGGGAGCTCCGGAAAACAGGCACCAGCCTGTGACCCGCGAGCTCCCGACGATGTCGTCCACTGGCCCGCGGCCGGCCCCGGATTCAGGTCGCCGCCGCCATAACGCCGCCTCAGCCACCGGAGCACCGTCTCCGCTCCGCACCGTGCCGCCCACACGGGAGCGTCTCAGCCCCGCACCGGGCTGCCCCCACGGGAGCGCCTTCCAGCCGGGAGCCGGGCCGCCCACACAGGAGTGTCTCAGCCCCGCGCCGTCCGCCCACACAGAGTGCCCGAACGCCGCCGCAGCTCGAAGACGGCCAGCCTCGCGTTGGTAAGTCCTGGCTGGCTCTACCTCCGGAGCCTCGAGGTCGGTCGCAGGTTGGAGGCCGCCAGCTCCGCCATTAGGCCTCAGCTCAGGCGGGGGAAGAGAAGGGGGATATGACAAGAAAGTCGCATTCCCCCGAAGGGAGAGACAGAAAGCCCTGTTTCAGCCCCCCCCCCCCCCCCCCCCCCCCACACATAACACAACCTAATAACCAAAAGTTTAACTGAACAAGACAATAAAAAACAGCACAAAAAAAGTAAAAACAGACAGACTGCAGGCGAGCCGCAGCCGTTTCACAGCGCCGCCACTTCCGGACCTTTCCTTCTCCAAAGTCTAAAAGCTGATGTAAAGCAACGGAAGCAGGTTCAGTATTAACAACACAAAGTAATTGGGCATACACATGATAGCGAGGTCTGGAAGAGCAATAGAGATCCTTCGAGGCACTAGCTGGGCTGAAAGGCATTCCTCCATGTTGTATCATCCTTTCTGTAAAAAGCAACTAGGAAGACAACAGGAAATTGAACAGAGTGGCAAATTGAAATGTATTAAAGGTCATGCAGAAAATCTCCAATGAAGCGTGAAATCATCAGCTCTCTACATAATGGAATGTGATAAGGCCAGGCAAATGCTTGTGGCTATTAAGGATTCTGAGTAATGCTTCACAGAATCACAGAGCAGCCATGTGGACGTTTTCAGATCTGGCCCGTTTTTTTTCCCATTGCTGCTTTGCCTCTTCAAGTACAGGTCCACCACCGATTTTCTGGCACCCTTGGATCCAGAGCCTTGCCGGATTACACGTTTTTCCAGACCATGTAATAATGATACAACAATAGTTTAGTTTATTGTCAAAAGTACCGAGGTACAGTGAGAAGTTTTTGTTGTGCTTTAGCTTTGGCTTTAGAGATACAGCGCAGAAACAGGCCCTTCGGCCCATCGAGTCCGCACCCACCAGCGATCCCCGCACATTAACACTATCCTGCAAACACACTAGGGACAATTTACACTTATACCAAGCCAATTAACCTACAAACCTGTACACCTTTGGAGTGTGGGAGGAAACCGAAGAAAACCCGCGCAGGTCGCGGGGAGAACGTACAAATTCCGTATAGACGGCACCCGTAGTTGGGATCGAACCCTGGTCTCTGGCTCTGCAAGCGCTGTAAGGCAGCAACTCTACCGCTGCACCACCGTGACCGCCGTAAAAACCAGTCGGAGGTAATACACCTCTGACCCACTAATTATACCACACCTGTGTCTCTAAAGCACCATGGACTGCTAGAAACTTCAATAAAATAAATATCAAATGTAAATTAAAAGTGCTTATGCTTGACACCATGACCGTCACTCGAACCTTGCTTAATGGTTCAAGGGTTTATTTTATTGTCGCGTGTACCAGGTACAGTGAAATACATTTTGTTCATGCAGTTCAGCAAGACTCGTACATCTCGCACATCCTTGTCAATCTGTGGAATTCTCCATCTCAGAAGGCAGTGGAGTCCAATTCTCTGGATGCTTTCAAGAGAGAGTTAGATAGAGCTCTTAAAGATAGTGGAGGCAGGGGATATGGGGAGAAGGCAGGAACAGGGTAGTGATTGTAGATGATCAGCCATGATCACAGTGAATGGCGGTGTTGGCTCGAAGGGCCGAATGGCCTACTCCTGCACCCATTGTCTATTGTGTATTGTCTATGTGCACAATCGCCCCGGTCAGTATAGCGTACACAGAACAGCCCATTGAGTCTATAAGCAAGAGGTGCCATTTTACAATTCTAGCTGCGGTTCAGGGCAGCACGGTGGCGCAGCGGTAGAGTTGCTGCCTTACAGCACTTACAGCGCCAGACACCCGAATTTGATCCCAACCACGGGTTCTGTCCATAGGGAGTTTGTACGTTCTCCCCGTGACCGCCTGGATTTGCTCCCAGATCTTCGGTTTCCTCCCACAATCCAAAGACGTACAGGTTTGTAGGTTAATTGGCTTGGTGTAAATGTAAAATTGTCCCTAGTGTGTGTGTGGGATGGCGTCAGTGTTTGGAGTCGGTGGGCCGAAGGACCTGTTTCCGCACAGTATATATAAAATAAACTAAGCTGCAGCTGGCCACGAAGGTCCGTTGCAGCCATCGTCTCCATTTCGCATGGCCAGGGTTAAACAAGCTAAGAATTGCATAAAACGGAGGTATCACCGCCAACAACTACAAGACTTTGCCTTCCATCACAGTGAGGAGGAGATTCACTGTAATGGATGTTTGTGTAAATTGTGTTGGTTGTGTGTCTTGGTTCTTTTCTTGTTGTATGACTGCAGAAACCAAATTTCGTTTGAACTTCATGTGAGGTTCAAATGACAAATAAACGGTATTGTATTGTATATTGTATATGGAGTTGTCACCGCCAACAACTACAGATGTAAACAAATGCAGCGCCATCTGTGGCCACTCAGTGAACTTCAAGTGGGCTCTCATAATTTTGTCCGGATTAAGGAAGTGCCGGACTATCAGTTGCCAGGAAATCGGTACTGGGCCTGTATTTCCAATTTTCCTTTTGAAGCTACCTCACCGCCCTTCACACGATATCTTCCGGAGAATGGACCAGGAAACTTTACCCAGCAATGGGATAGTCACTGACAATGCTATACGCCTGTTACGGGGTTGGGAGGTCTTCTGTCATTGCTGAATTAAACACCTTCCAACCACTTGGTGAAAACCCTGTCCCGCACCATTCCACATTTCTTCTCTATACCCCGTAACTCTGCTCTCACCCCCCCCCCCCCACCCCCCCCCCCCCCCCCCCACACTCATAACAAGGGCAGAGTCCCCCTTGTCCTCACGTTCCACCCTACCAGCCGTCACATACAACAAATAATCCTCAGACATTTTCGCCACCTCCAACGGGACCCCACCACTGGCCACATCTTCCCATCTCCTCCCCTTTCGGCTTTCCGCAGAGACTGCTCCCTCCGTAACTCCCTGGTCAATTCGTCCCTTCCCACCCAAACCACCCCCTCTCCTGGCACTTTACCTTGCAACCGCAGGAAATGCTACACTTGTCGCTTTAACCTTCCCCCTTGACTCGATTCAAGGACCCAAGCCATCTTTCCAGGTGTGGCGGAGGTTCACCTGCACCTCCTGCAACCTCATCTATTGCAACCGCTGCTCTAGGTGTCAGCTGCTCTACATCGGTGAGACCAAGCGTAGGCTTGGCGATCGCTTCGCCCAACTCCTCCGCTCGGTTCGCAATACCCAACCTGATCTCCCGGTGGCTCAACACTTCAACTCCCCCTCCCATTCCGAATCCGACCTTTCTGTCCTGGGCCTCCTGCATGGTCAGAGTGAAGCCCACCGTAAATTGGAGGAGCAGCACCTCATATTTCGCTTGTGTAGTTCACACCCCAGCGTTATGAACATTGACTTCTCCAATTTTAGGTAGTCCTTGCTTTCTCCTTCTTTCCCCTCCCCTTCCCAGCTCTCCCACAGCCCACTGTCTCTGCTTCTTCCTTTATTCTTCCCGCCCCCCCCCCCCCCCCCCCACCCCCACATCAGTCTGAAGAAGGGTCTCGAACTGAAACGTCGCCTATTTCCTTCACTCCATAGATGCTGCCTCACCCGCTGAGTTTCTCCAGCATTTTTGTCTACATTCCACAGAGTTTAATCTGTTACCCCTTTCAGCTACCCAGGCTCCAAAGAGAGTTCTAGTTCACAGTTTTGATCTTTTGCGCAATTATTTTCTGTCTGTTTGGTTATATGTGGGGTACCATTTGTGATTTGTTCTGATTCTGAACCTTTTCATACCTCTAGTTTTCCTCTCCCATGACGCTCAGCCTGAAGAAGGGACTCGACCTGAAACGTTACCTATTCCTTTTCTGCAGCGAAGTTCTGGGCACCGTGTTATAGGAAAGATATTGTCAAGCTGGAAAAGGTACAGGTCCTGCACCGATTTTCTATGTTTCTATGGAGCGGTACCCAATCCAGACGTACTCCACTCTCCCTGCTTCTCTACCAGGTCTGCACTTTCAGATGGGACATGTTGGTTAGTGTGGGCAAGTTGGCCGAAGGACCTGACTCTATGATGCCTCCAGGCATATATCACCAGAAAGTCTTTCGGTGTCAGTGAAATGTGGCAGCATCCTCGACAGGTGACCCGGCCTCAGGACCTTTGACTACACGGAGAAAGGCTTCGGAAGTCTGGCATGTCCCCAACAACTCTCACCACTGTCTACATTTGAGCCATAGAAAGCATTTCAACGGGATGCATCACAGCATGGTTTGGGAACACCTCCATCCAAGACCGCAAGAAATTGCAGAGAATTATGCTCGCTGCCCAGACCATCACACAAACCAACCTCCCTTCTGTTGAGTAAGAAGGAGAGGGTCTCGATCCGAAACGTCATCCATTCCTTCTCTCCAGAGATGCTACCTGTCCCGCTGAGTTACTCCAGATTTTTGTGTCTTTTTCCCTTCTATTGACACCATTTATACCTCATGCTGCCTCGGCAAGGCCATCAGCACAATCAAGGATGAGTCGCTCCCCAGCCACTCCCTCTTCTCCCCTCTCCCATCGGGCAAAAGTATAGAAATGTGAAAATGCACGTCTCCCAATTCAGGAACAGTTTTCCCAGCTGTTATCAGGCAACTGAACCATCCTACTAACAACCAGAGAGCAGTCCTGAACTACTATCTACCTCAATGGAGACCCTCGGACTATTTTTGATCGGACTTTACTGGACTTTATCTTGCACTAAGCACTATTCACGCTATCCTGTATCTGTAACACTGTGGATGGCTTGTCATGTATTTTCTTTCCGCTGACTGGTTAGCACGCAACAAATGCTTTTCACTCTACGTCAGTGTACGTGACAATAAACTAAACTAAACGTGTAAGACTCTCCGCCCGCACAATGGGGTGAACAGCAGGGCAAAAATAACGTTCTCAGCTGGTGAACAAGGTCCCCTTGAAAGGCTGCTGGCCCTGACCCAAGCATTGCACCTGCACAGCAGAAAGCGAATGAGTTACAAAACATCGTGTTTCTAAAAAAGAAACTGTGATAAACAGTACTTCTTGGAACGTTTTACCAGCTGCTGTAGATGGATTTGAATTTTTTGTTCCTCCTCTTTCCCTCCTTGTTTTTTAAGGATCTGTTTGACCCCCCCGGCAACAGCTCTGTGTGAACTGTTCCCATTATGTGCTGAATAGCTGAATCGACCCTCCTTTTAGCTCAGGAAACCAGATGCACTTGTTTCCAATGTGGAACGCACTCGTCGGTCATCGTTGTGCGTTTCCAGGAGCTTCAGCATCTGCTTTGAGAGACAGTATCTGTCTGTGCAGCCTTTGGCGACCCTTTTAATCAGTGCCTGGGCCACACTTGAGGGGTAATCTTATCGAGGTGTATAAAATCATGAGGATTAGATCGGGTAGATGCACTGAGTCTTTTGCCCAGTGTAGGGGAATCGAGAACCAGAGGACATAGGTTTAATGTGACAGGGGAAATGTTTGATAGGAATCAGAGGGACTACTTTTTCACACCAAGGGTGGAGGGTGTATGGAACAAGCTGACAGAGTAGGTAGTTGAGGCAAGATACAAGATACATTTATTTGTCACATGTACCAATTGGTCCAGTGAAATGTGTGGTCACCATACAGCCATACGAATAATAAAGAGCACAGAACACGATAGACTTTAACACAGACATCCCCACACAGCGGAATCAAAGCTTCCCACTGTGAGGGAAGGCACCAAAGTTCAGTCCGTTGTTCACCCATGGTCGGGGGCCTCCCGAACCCCTCGCAGTCGCCTCCACGGGCGGCCCGATGTTCAGGCCCTCCCACCGGGATGCTGGAACTCCGACGTCGGAACGGGAGAACCGCCTCAACGGCTTGGACATCCAAATCGACCTCTTCCCACCGGAGTCCGCGGCTCCCGAAGTCCACAGGCCGAGCTGGGCGGAGAATCAACGCTGGCGGCCCTCGGCAAAGGGATCCCAGGACTCCGCGATGTTGGTCAGCCCCGCCCGCGGTGGGAGCTCTCCAAACCCCCAGATGTTGATGCCGCAGGCCCAGCACTCCGGAGCTTCAACAAACAGGTACTATCGCAAGGTTTAAGAAGGTTGTTGCCAGGACTCGAGGGCCTGAGCTACGGGGAGAGGTTGAGTAGGTTAGGACTCTATTCCATGGAGCGCAGGAGGATGAAGGGTGATCTTATTGAGGTGTATAAAATCATGAGAGGAATAGATCGGGTAAACGCAGGTGAAGGGGAAATGTTTGATAGGAATCAGAGGGGCAACTTTTTCACACAAAGGGTGGTGGGTGTATGGAACGAGCTGACAGAGTAGGTAGTTGAGGCTGGGACTATCACAATGTTTTTATTTTTTTTTATTTTTTTATTAGTACAATAAGTTACAGTAATACACACCACATATATCTTATTACATTTGTTGTACCCCTTCATTTTTTGAGCTTTAAGAAAGATATAAATAAAAAAAGTAAGGAAAGTGAGAAAGAGTCGTGATAGTGCAGGAAAGTGTTGGGAAAAGAAAGCCCACTAGAAAGAGAATTAGAGAAAAAGATAAGAAATAGACCCTAGAAAAGAAAGAAAGTAAGAGAAACAATCGCTCTACTTTAAAAGAGTGTTTAAGAAACATTTAGACACATACATGGATAGGACAGGTATGGAGGGATATGGGTCACACACAGGCAGGTGGCACTAGTATGGATGGGCCATGAATGAATCAATCAATCAATACTTTATTGGCACATGCTGGTGTTAGCCGGTGTGGGCAACGTGGGCCGTAGGGCCTGTTTCCATGCTGTAAGTATGTGCCCAAATGTCTTTTAAATGTTGTTAGAGTATCTGCCTCGACTTCTTCCTCTGGCAGCTTGTTCCATATATACATCAGGGTGGTGGGTGGATGTAACGAGCTGCCAGAGGAGGTAGACACAAAATGCTGGAGTAACTCAGCGGGACAGGCGGCATCTCTGGAGAGAAGGAATGGGTGACGTTTCGGGTCGAGACCCTCCTTCCGACTGATGTCAGGGGAGTGGGCGGGACAGAGATGGAACGTGGTCGGAAACAGTAAGACTAGTGGGAGAACTTGGAAGGGGGAGGGGATGGAGAGAGAGGGAAAGCAAGGGCTATTTGAAGCCAGAGGTGGTAGTTGGGGCAGGAACTATAACAACATTTAAAAGACATTTGGACAGGTACATGGATTGGGAAGATAGACACTATGTGCTGAAGTAACTCAGCGGGTCAGTCAGCATCCCTGGAGAAAAAGGATCTGTGACATTTTGAATAAGGACCCTTCTTCAGACTTTCCTTTCCTTTCGTGGCATTTTGTCTTTTTCTGACTTTCATCGGCGGGAAGATTTTTTTTTCACAGATTCGTATAATTTGCTGAGTCTGTGCACAGAGATCACAAGGTTAAAGGCAGGAACTGAAAATGTTGCCAAAATGTAAGGAATGGTGCCGAGATAGAGTTGCTGCCTTACAGCTCCAGAGACCCGGGTTCGATCCTGACTACGGGTGCTGTCTGTACGGAGTTTGTATGCTCTCCCCGTGACCGTGGGTGTTCTCCGGGATCTACGGTTTCCAAAGACGTGCAGATTTGCAGGTTAATTGGCTTCGATCACATTGTAAATTGACCCTTGTGCGTAGGATAGTGTAACTGTCCCACTTGGGTGTCATTTGTGCGTCATTTACGCGTCACGACGCACAATGCGAGCATCGTGACACGCACGTGATGCACGCATAGTGCGCATTACGCGCGCATGGTGCGTGGCGACGTAGGCAGTGAAGCGCGGTCCTGCGCAGCGCCCCAGGATTTTGGGATGTACAAAATCTTTGCGCGCCATCTGCGTGACACGCAAATGATGCCCAAGTGGGACAGGCTCTTTAGCATACGGGGTGATCGCTGGTCGGCGCGGACTCGGTGGGCCGAAGGGCCTGTTTCTGCGCTTTATCTCTAAAGCCTAAGTCTATTGAAATGCCAGAGTGAATCATTGTAGGCAAAAGGTTGTTCGTTGATTAGTTCAGGCTGCAATCAAATGTTTTACTGTATTGCAGCCAATGCTATAGAACTTGACCTGAGTTACACCTGATTCAGGCACATTCGTTTCTGCCATAGGATGAAAAGTGAAAACCCACTACATTCTTGTTAGTCTAATGAGGGGAGAAAATGCAGTCATGCAGCCTTGAAATGTTTTGCATTAGTGAATCTCCTGCAGGAAAATGCAAGGAGATGAAGCACGATTTAGGACTCAGATATGCACAGACATTTAATTAATTACATTATGCCATAAGGCTAATTTTAGTTTCCATATTTATTCAGGAATTGTTGGATACACAAATCAGCGGGCGACAGTGTAATGAATAATTCCACCCACTTCAAGAGCACTTGTCTTTATGTGTTATTATTGCAGGATACAGAGGAGAATCTCCCAAGAAGTAGTTGTCGTTTGATCTACTGCCTGTAATCTCGTTGTGCGTTTGTTTGCTTTCAAAACACTCATCAATTTCTTGTCAATCAGCGACCAAGTTTTTTTCCCCGATAACACTCGTTCAAAGCTATTATGCTTAATACATTAATTATTGCTCGTCTCCTTTCATTTCAAGCGGTCTGTCCGCTTTTTGATGGAAATCAGCATGGTGAAGACCCGTTTTCTCAAAAGCCACCGTGAGACCGGATAAAATGGACCATAGAGCCATTCGTCCTGTTGATTAGCTTGGCTCTTGGGCTTACAAAAGGAATTGACATTCATTGACTCTGGTTTCAGCACCAGCTCGTGGAGTGAGAGGGAACGAGCTAATTAGCAAGGAGCAGGGAGAAAGAAGAGACAAAGGGAGAGGGGGAGAGAGAGAGAGAGAGAGAGAGCAAAGAACCTGACAGTTTGACTTAGCTTCATTCATTAATGAATTCTGTTTATGCAGCCGGTATGTTGGAGGCTTCAGATGTACTACAGTCAAACATGTCACTATCTCAAAAGGGCGCACGAGTTATCTTCAGCTTTGTTCTAATTGTTAATAATCTAAAAATGAAAAATAAGGCACTTCTCAGAATTAAAAAATCAGACTCTTCTGGATTTTGCGTGTAGGAAAGAACTGCAGATGCTGGTTTAAACCGAAGATAGGCATAAAGCCCTGGAGCAACTCAGCGGGACAGGCAGCATCTCTGGAGAGAAGGAATGGGTGATGTTTTGAGTCAAGACCCTTCTTCAGACTAGACCCGAAACGTCACCCATTCCTTCTATCCAGAGATGCTGCCTGTCCCGCTGAGAAAAACTTTTTCACACAGAGAGTGGTGAATCTCTGGAACTCTCTGCCACAGAGGGTAGTTGAGGCCAGTTCATTGGCTATATTTAAGAGGGAGTTAGATGTGGCCCTTGTGGCTAAGGGGATCAGAGGGTATGGAGAGAAGGCAGGTACGGGATACTGAGTTGGATGATCAGCCATGATCATATTGAATGGCGGTGCAGGCTCGAAGGGCCGAATGGCCTACTCCTGCACCTAATTTCTATGTTTCTATGTTTCTATGTCCCACTGAGTTACTCCAACGTTTTGTGTCTATCAACTGGATTTTACTTAGGTTCAGTTTAGTTTAGAGATACTGTGTGGACACAGGCCCTTTCTGCCCATCGAGTCCATGCCGACCAGCCATCCCCGTACACACTAGCACTATCCTACAACCACTAGGGACAATTTGCAATTTTACCGAAGCCAATTAATCTTCAAACCTGTACATCTTTGAAGTGTGAGAGGAAACCGGAGCACCCGGAGAAAACCCAAGCGGTTACGGAGAGAAAGTACAAACTCCGTACAGACAGCACCCGTGGTCAGGATTGAACCTGGGTCTCTGGTGCTGTGAGGCAGCAACTCTACCGCTGTGCCTTTAGCAATGCTAAATCGTTAACATGAAACTGAAGATGCCTGAATCTCAATCACAACACAAAGTTCTGGAGGAACTCAGCAGGTCAGGCAGCATAGGTGGACAGACACAAAGTGCTGGAGAAGGGTCCTGAGCCGAAACATTACCTATCTGGGTTCTCCAGAGATGCTTCCTGACCCGCCGAGTTACTCCAGCACTTTTTGTGTAAACCAGCGTCTGCAGTTCGTCGCATCTACACCTGTGGAGGGAATGGACAGGCAAGGCTTTGGTTCAGGAGCAGCCCGAAGAATGATCACGACCAGAAATATCGCCTGCCCATTTCCGCCATAGATGCTGCCTGATCTTGGAATTAAGAAGAAGTATTAATATTTTCTCTTGGCTGTGTGAGGCACCTGGGCTAAATAGTCATAGAATCGTAGAGTGATACAGCGTGGAAACAGGCCCTTCAGCCCAACCTGCCCACACTGGCCATAGAGGAGAACTTTCTTCATTCGGAGGGTAGTGGACCAGTGGAAGCTTCTGCCACAGAAGACAATTGTGACTAATGGGCCTGTCCCACTTAAGCGACTTTTTAGGCGCCACATGGTCGCCATATGTTCGCGGGTGGTTCACGGGTGGTTGACGGGGAGTTGCCTTCGTGGTCGTGAGGAGTTCCCGCATTCTGGGAACTAGTCACGGCCTCATTATGGTCGCCGTGAATTTTTCAACATGTCAAAAAATTAGCGGCGACTAGAATGAAGCCCCCATGGAGAGTATTCTCGTGCCGTAGGTGGGTCACCAGGACGTCCTAGTGGGTCGCCAGGAGGTCAAAGGTTCCCGGAGGTTCTCGTAGGTTGTAGCCGGTGTTGACCGGTGAATTTCATTGACTCATTGGGGAAATAAAAGGTAAGCAGTAGTTTTCAGAACCAAGGATAACCGACCGGTAATGTTAAATGTCCGCCGAGCTTCACAGCCGTGTATCTGGCTTCTTAAAAGTTGTCTCCACTCCTTCTCCCCTCCCCCCCCCCCCCCCCCACTCCCTCTCCTCTCCTCTTTTAAAGGGCTTACCGTTCACTGTGCTTTGGCCATCTTTTTACAGCGCCAACCTTCCTGTTCATCGCGGTGTGTGTCTGTTTCACCTTGGCTTTCCACCGTGTGAATTTTTTAGACAGCGCTCTCCCCGCTTGCCCTTTCCCCCGCCTGCATAACGGGCTGGTGAAGGAAGCGATGTGTGTGTGTGTGTGTGCGTGTGTGTGTGGTGTGTGTGTGTGTGTGCGTGTGAGTGTGTGCGTGATGTGGAGTGTGTGTGTGTGTGTGTGTGGGTGTGTGTGTGCGTGCGTGCGTGTGTGTGTGTGTTGTGTGTGTGTGTGTGTGTGTGTGTGTGTGTGTGTGTGTGTGTGTGTGTGTGTGTGTGTGTGTGTGTGTGTGTTCCAGTTGCCAGTTTTTCAGGCGACCGCCAGGAACTTGACAGTCGCCGGAAGTCCGCTGAAAAATCGCCTGTGGGACAGGCCCATTAGTTGCTGAATTAGTTCAGTTTAGTTTATTGTCACGTTTACCGAGGTATGGTGAAAAGCTTTTGTTGCGTGCTAACCAGTCAGGAGAAAGACAATACGTGATTACAATCGAGCCATGCACAGTGTACATATACATGATAAGGGAATAACGTTTAGTACAAAGAAAAGCCAGCAAAGTTCGATCAAGTTCCATACTTCAGGAACTGGTGGATACATTTCTAGACACAAGAGGCATCAGGGGATGTGAAAAGAGATCAGGAATATGGTGTTAAGGTGGACGGTCAATTGTGATCACCATCCGTGAAACCAATTTTCTATCCTTTGATCTCTCCATGAGAACTATCTTTCTTTGAATCCCATGGGATCTAACCTTCCAGAGGAATTGCTTGGGCAGTTTGCACCCCAGCGGTATGAACATTGACCTCTAATTTCAGGTAGTCCCTACTTTCTCCTCCCCTTCTCAGCTCTCCCTCAGCCCACTGGCTCCACCTCTTCCTTTCTTCTTCCCCCCCCCCCCCCCCCCCC